>NC_090398.1:55613691-55616191 GCF_036365525.1 Heterodontus francisci | reverse complement strand
ACCTCACACTTTTCAGGGTTAAACTCCATCTGCCACTTTTCAGCCCAGCACTGCAACCTATCCAAGTCCCTTTGCAGACGACAATAGCCCTCCTCGGTATCCACAACTCCACCAACCTTTGTATCATCTGCAAATTTACTGACCCACCCTTCGACTTCCTCATCCAAGTCGTTAATAAAAATCACAAACAGGAGAGGACCCAGAACTGATCCCTGCGGCACGCCACTGGTAACTGGGCTCCAGGCTGAGTATTTACCATCTAAGACCACTCTCTGCCTTCTATCAGTTAGCCAATTCTTAATCCAACTGGCCACATTCCCCACTATCCCATGCCTCCTGACTTTCTCCATAAGTCTACCATGGGGGACCTTATCAAATGCCTTACTAAAATCCATGTACACCACATCCACTGGTTTACCCTCATCCACTTGCTTGGTCACCTGCTCAAAGAATTCAATCAGGCTTGTGAGGCAAGACCTACCCCTCACAAAACCGTGCTGACTGTCCCGAATCAAGCAGTGTCTTTCCAGATGCTCAGAAATCCTATCCCTCAGCACCTTTTCCATCAACTTGCCTACCACCGAAGTAAGACTAACTGGCCTGTAATTCCCAGGGTTGTTCCTATTCCCTTTCTTGAACAGGGGCACAACATTTGCCACCCTCCAATCACCTGGTACCACCCCCGTCAGCAGAGAAGATGAAAAGATCATTGCCAGCGGCTCTGCAATTTCATCCCTTGCTTCCCATAACATCCTTGGATATACCCCGTCAGGCCCGGGAGACTTGTCTATCTTCAAGTTATTCAAAAACCCCAACACATCTTCCCTCCTAACGAGCACTTCCTCGAGCTTACCAGTCTGCTTCCCACCGTCCTCTTCAGTAATACACCCCTTCTCATTCGTAAATACCGAAGAGAAGTACTCATTCAAAACCTCACTTATCTCTTCCGGCTCAACACACAGTCTCCCGCTATTGTCCTTGACCGGACCTATGGTCCCCCTAGTCATCCTCATATTTCTGACATACGCGTAAAAGGCCTTGGGGTTTTCTTTTATCCTACCCGCCAAGCATTTTTCATGCCCTCTCTTAGCTCTCCTAATCCCTTTCTTCAGATCCTTCCTGGCCATCTTGTATCCCTCCAGAGCTATGCCTGTGCCCTTTTTCCTCAACTTTATATACGCATCCTTCTTCTTCCTAACAAGACTCTCAACCTCTCTTGTCAACCACGGTTCCCTCACATGACCATCCCTTCCCTGTCTGACAGGGACATGCTTATCAATGGCCCCTACTATCTGCTCCTTGAAAAAGTTCCACATTTCGACCGTGCCCTTCCCTGCCAGCATATGCTCCCAACTTATGCTCCTCAGTTCCTGCCTGACAGCATCATATCTACCCTTCCCCCAATTGTAAACCTTGCCCTGTTGCACATACCTATCCCTCTCCATTACCACAGTGAATGCTACAGAATTGTGATCACTATCTCCAAAGTGCTCGCCCACCAACAGCTCTATCACTTGCCCTGGTTCATTACCTAGTACCAAATCCAATATTGCCTCCCCTCTGGTCGGGCAGTCTACATACTGAGTCAGAAAAGCTTCCTGGACATACTGCACAAACACTACCCCATCCAAACTATTCGATCTAAAGAGTTGCCAATCAATATTTGGGAAGTTGAAATCCCCCATAATTACTACCCTGTGACTTCTGCTCCTTTCCAAAATCTGTTTCCCAATCTGCTCTTCCACCTCCCTGCTGCTATTGGGGGGCCTATAGAAAACTCCCATCAAGGTGACTGCTCCTTTCCTGTTCCTGACCTCAACCCACAGTGCCTCAGTCGGCAGATCCTCCTCGAAAATTCTTTCAGCAGTTGTTACACTATTTCTAACTAACAATGCCACCCCCCCACCTCTTTTACCACCATTCCTAATCTTATGAAAACATCTATAACCAGGTACCTCCAAAAACCATTCCTCCCCCTCACCTATCCACGTTTCAGTGATGGCCACAACATCGTAGTCCCAAGTGCCCATCCACGCCTTCAATTCACTCACCTTATTCCTGATGCTTCTTGCGTTGAAGTATACGCACTTTAACCCTTCTCCGTGCCCATCTGTCCTCTGTGACAGTGCTACCTTCCCCAATACCTCACTACACTCTTTGTCTTTCTGAGTGGACCCACTGGTCCCTGGATTACAAGTCCGGTTCCCATCCCCCTCCCAAACTAGTTTAAACCCTCCCGAACAGTACTAGCAAACCTCCCTCCCAGGATATTGGTGCCCCTCTGGTTCAGATGCAGCCCGTCCTGTTTGAACAGGTCCCATCTTCCCCAGAATGCAGTCCAATTATCCAAGAACTGGAAGCCCTCCCTCCTACACCATTCCTGCAGCCACGTGTTCAGCTGTGCTCTCTCCCTATTCCTAGCCTCACTATCACGTGGCGCCGGCAACAAACCAGAGATAACAACTCTGTCCGTCCGAGCTTTCAGCTTCCAGCCTAACTC
>NC_090398.1:55351191-55598691 GCF_036365525.1 Heterodontus francisci | reverse complement strand
GTCTCTGACACTCTCTGACAGCCTCTGACACTCTGTGACACTCTCTGACACACTGAGAAACTCTCAGAAACCTCTGACACTCTCTTACACTCACAGATACTCTCAGAAACTCTCCAACATTCTCTGAAACTGTCTGAAACTCTCTGACACTCTCTGACAATCTCTGAAACTCTTTGACACTCTCTGACACTCATTGAAACTCTCTATCACTATCTGACACTCTCTGACACTCTCTGAAGCTCTCTGAAACTCTCTGACATTCTCTGAAGCTTTCTGACTCTCTCTGACACTCTCTGCAATCTCTGTGACACTCACTGACAGTCTGTGACACTCTCTGAAACTCTCTGACACTCTCTGAAACTCTTTGACACTCTCAGAAACTCTCTGAAACTCTCAGACACACTCTGACACTCTCTGACACGCTGTGAAACTCTCGGAATCTCTCTGAAACTCTCTGACACTCTCTGACACTCTCTGAAACTCTGACACTCTCTGACACTCTCTGACACTTTGTGACACTCCCTGAAACTCTCTGACACTCTCCGACACACTCAGAAACTCTCAGAAACTCTCTGGCACTCTCAGAAACTTTCTGAAACTCTCTGAAACTCTCTGATACTCTCTGAAACTCCTTTACACTCTCTGACACTCTCTGAAACTCACTGACACTCTCTGACACTCACTGACACTCTCTGAAACTCTTTGACACTCTCTCACACTCTCAGGCACTGTCTGACACTCTCTGAAACTCTCTGAAAATCTCTGACACTCTCTGGCACTCTCTGAAGCTCTCTGAAACTCTCTGACACTCTGTGACACTCTCTGAAAATCTCTGAAACTCTCTGACACTCTCAGAAACTCTCGGAAACTCTCTGAAACTGTCCGCCACTCTGTAACACTCTCTGAAACTCTGTGACACTCTCTGAAACACTCAAAAACTCTCAGAAACTCTCTGACATTCTCTGACACTCTCTGTCACTCTCTGACTCTCTCTGACACTCTCTGAAACTCTCTGAAACTCTCTGAAAATCTCAGAAACTCTCAGAAAATCTCAGAAATTCTCTGAAACTCTCTGACACTCTCTGACAATCTCTGACACTCTCTGACACTCTCTGACAGTCTCTGAAATACCCTGACACTCTCAGACACTCACTGACACTCTCTGAAACTCTTTGACACTCTCTCACACTCTCAGGCACTGTCTGACACTCTCTGAAACTCTCTGACAATCTCTGACACTCTGTGACACTCTCTGAAACTCTCTGACGCACTCTGAAACTCTCTGAAACTCTCTGACACTCTCTGACACTCTCTGACACTGTCTGAAACTCTCTGACACTCTCTGAAACTCTCTGACACTCTCCGACACTCTCTGAAACTCTCTGACACTCTCTGACACTATCTGACATTCTCTGAAACTCTCTGAAACTCTCTGACACTCTCTGATACTCACTGAAACTCTTTGACACTCTCTGATTCTCTCCGAAAATCTCTGCCACTCTCAGAAACTCTCTGCCACTCTCCGACACTCACAGACACTCTCTGAAATTCTCTGACACTCTCTGAAACGCTCTGACACTCTCTGACACTCTCTGAAACTCTCTGACACTCTCTGACACTTTGTGACACTCCCTGAAACTCTCTGACACTCTCCGACACACTCAGAAACTCTCAGAAACTCTCTGGCACTCTCAGAAACTTTCTGAAACTCTCTGAAACTCTCTGATACTCTCTGAAACTCTTTTACACTCTCTGACACTCTCTGAAACTCACTGACACTCTCTGACACTCACTGACACTCTCTGAAACTCTTTGACACTCTCTCACACTCTCAGGCACTGTCTGACACTCTCTGAAACTCTCTGAAAATCTCTGACACTCTCTGGCACTCTCTGAAGCTCTCTGACACTCTGTGACACACTCTGAAAATCTCTGAAACTCTCTGACACTCTCAGAAACTCTCGGAAACTCTCTGAAACTGTCTGACACTCTGTAACACTCTCTGAAACTCTGTGACACTCTCTGAAACACTCAAAAACTCTCAGAAACTCTCTGACATTCTCTGACACTCTCTGTCACTCTCTGACTCTCTCTGACACTCTCTGAAACTCTCTGAAACTCTCTGAAAATCTCAGAAACTCTCAGAAAATCTCTGAAATTCTCTGAAACTCTCTGACACTCTCTGACAATCTCTGACACTCTCTGACACTCTCTGACAGTCTCTGAAATACCCTGACACTCTCAGACACTCACTGACACTCTCTGAAACTCTTTGACACTCTCTCACACTCTCAGGCACTGTCTGACACTCTCTGAAACTCTCTGAAAATCTCTGACACTCTCTGGCACTCTCTGAAGCTCTCTGAAACTCTCTGACACTCTGTGACACTCTCTGAAAATCTCTGAAACTCTCTGACACTCTCAGAAACTCTCGGAAACTCTCTGAAACTGTCTGACACTCTGTAACACTCTCTGAAACTCTGCGACACTCTCTGAAACACTCACAAATTCTCAGAAACTCTCTGACATTCTCTGACACTCTCTGTCACTCTCTGACTCTCTCTGACACTCTCTGAAACTCTCTGAAACTCTCAGAAAATCTCAGAAACTCTCAGAAAATCTCTGAAATTCTCTGAAACTCTCTGACACTCTCTGACAATCTCTGACACTCTCTGACACTCTCTGACAGTCTCTGAAAATCTCTGACAATCTCTGACACACTCAGGAACTCTCAGGAACTCCCTGACACTCGCAGACACTCTCTGAAATACTCTGACACTCTCAGACACTCTCTGAAACAATCTGAAACCCTCTGACACACTCTGAAACTCTCTGAAACTCTTTGACACTCTCTGACACTCTCTGAAACTCTCTGACATTCTCTGAAGCTCTCTGACACTCTCTGACACTCTCTGCAATCTCTCTGACACTCTCCGACAGTCTGTGACACTCTCTGAAACTCTCTGACACTCTCTGACACTCTCTGACAAACTCAGAAACTCTCAGAAAGTCTCTGGCAATCTCTGACACGCACAGACACTCTCTGAAACTCTCTGACACTCTCTGAAACTCTCTGACACTCTCTGACACTCTCTGAAACTCTCTGAAACTCTCTGACACTCTCTGACACTCTCTGACAAACTCAGAAACTCTCAGAAAGTCTCTGGCAATCTCTGACACGCACAGACACTCTCTGAAACTCTCTGACACTCTCTGATACTCACTGAAACTCTTTGACACTCTCTGATACTCTCCGAAAATCTCTGCCAAAATCAGAAACTCTCTGCCACTCTCCGACACTCACAGACACTCTCTGAAATTCTCTGACACTCTCTGAAACGCTCTGACACTCTCTGAAACTCTCTGACACTCTCTGACACTTTGTGACACTCCCTGAAACTCTCTGACACTCTCCGACACACTCAGAAACTCTCAGAAACTCTCTGGCACTCTCAGAAACTTTCTGAAACTCTCTGAAACTCTCTGATACTCTCTGAAACTCTTTTACACTCTCTGACACTCTCTGAAACTCACTGACACTCTCTGACACTCACTGCCACTCTCTGAAACTCTTTGACACTCTCTCACACTCTCAGGCACTGTCTGACACTCTCTGAAACTCTCTGAAAATCTCTGACACTCTCTGGCACTCTCTGAAGCTCTCTGAAACTCTCTGACACTCTGTGACACTCTCTGAAAATCTCTGAAACTCTCTGACACTCTCAGAAACTCTCGGAAACTCTCTGAAACTGTCTGACACTCTGTAACACTCTCTGAAACTCTGTGACACTCTCTGAAACACTCAAAAACTCTCAGAAACTCTCTGACATTCTCTGACACTCTCTGTCACTCTCTGACTCTCTCTGACACTCTCTGAAACTCTCTGAAACTCTCTGAAAATCTCATAAACTCTCAGAAAATCTCTGAAATTCTCTGAAACTCTCTGACACTCTCTGACAATCTCTGACACTCTGTGACACTCTCTGAAACTCTCTGACGCACTCTGAAACTCTCTGAAACTCTCTGACACTCTCTGACACTCTCTGACACGGTCTGAAACTCTCTGACACTCTCTGAAACTCTCTGACACTCTCCGACACTCTCTGAAACTCTCTGACACTCTCTGACACTATCTGACATTCTCTGAAACTCTCTGAAACTCTCTGACACTCTCTGATACTCACTGAAACTCTTTGACACTCTCTGATACTCTCCGAAAATTTCTGCCACTCTCAGAAACTCTCTGACACTCTCCGACACTCACAGACACTCTCTGAAATTCTCTGACACTCTCTGAAACGCTCTGACACTCTCTGACACTCTCTGAAACTCTCTGACACTCTCTGACACTTTGTGACACTCCCTGAAACTCTCTGACACTCTCCGACACACTCAGAAACTCTCTGAAACTCTCTGACACTCTCAGAAACTCTCGGAAACTCTCTGAAACTGTCTGACACTCTGTAACACTCTCCGAAACTCTGTGACACTCTCTGAAACACTCAAAAACTCTCAGAAACTCTCTGACATTCTCTGACACTCTCTGTCACTCTCTGACTCTCTCTGACACTCTCTGAAACTCTCTGAAACTCTCTGAAAATCTCATAAACTCTCAGAAAATCTCTGAAATTCTCTGAAACTCTCTGACACTCTCTGACAATCTCTGACACTCTGTGACACTCTCTGAAACTCTCTGACGCACTCTGAAACTCTCTGAAACTCTCTGACACTCTCTGACACTCTCTGACACTGTCTGAAACTCTCTGACACTCTCTGAAACTCTCTGACACTCTCCGACACTCTCTGAAACTCTCTGACACTCTCTGACACTATCTGACATTCTCTGAAACTCTCTGAAACTCTCTGACACTCTCTGATACTCACTGAAACTCTTTGACACTCTCTGATACTCTCCGAAAATTTCTGCCACTCTCAGAAACTCTCTGACACTCTCCGACACTCACAGACACTCTCTGAAATTCTCTGACACTCTCTGAAACGCTCTGACACTCTCTGACACTCTCTGAAACTCTCTGACACTCTCTGACACTTTGTGACACTCCCTGAAACTCTCTGACACTCTCCGACACACTCAGAAACTCTCAGAAACTCTCTGGCACTCTCAGAAACTTTCTGAAACTCTCTGAAACTCTCTGATACTCTCTGAAACTCTTTTACACTCTCTGACACTCTCTGAAACTCACTGACACTCTCTGACACTCACTGACACTCTCTGAAACTCTTTGACACTCTCTCACACTCTCAGGCACTGTCTGACACTCTCTGAAACTCTCTGAAAATCTCTGACACTCTCTGGCACTCTCTGAAGCTCTCTGAAACTCTCTGACACTCTCTGAAAATCTCTGAAACTCTCTGACACTCTCAGAAACTCTCGGAAACTCTGAAACTGTCTGACACTCTGTAACACTCTCTGAAACTCTGTGACACTCTCTGAAACACTCAAAAACTCTCAGAAACTCTCTGACATTCTCTGACACTCTCTGTCACATTCTGACTCTCTCTGACACTCTCTGAAACTCTCTGAAACTCTCTGAAAATCTCATAAACTCTCAGAAAATCTCTGAAATTCTCTGAAACTCTCTGACACTCTCTGACAATCTCTGACACTCTGTGACACTGTCTGAAACTCTCTGACGCACTCTGAAACTCTCTGAAACTCTCTGACACTCTCTGACACTGTCTGAAACTCTCTGACACTCTCTGACACTCTCTGACACTCTCTAATTCTCTCTGACACTCTCTGACACTCTCTGTCACTCTCTGAAACTCTCTGACTCTTCGGTGGGTAAGTGAAGGCAACAGGAGCTGTGTTTTAAAAGTTGTTTTAAAAGTTGTACTTACTGTTTTCCTTGTGTTCAAGTTACTTTTGGCGCGGGAGGAACCGGAAGCTGGACGGCAGCAAGGACTCCTGGGTAGGTATTTTCTTTAAAGGTGCGGAGCAGAGTTAACCCGAGACACTACACATGTAGTGTCTCCCACCCATCCTCCTCCTCTAACCTAATAATAAGACCCTTTTTACCCTCCTCCTCTAGCCAAGAAGGACTGAACAGGTAAGCTATTTCACTGTTTTTGTTAATATTTATATTTGTACTTAATTAAGGGGTAATTGAGTAAAAGAAATGGCAGCCAAGGGAGTGCAGTGCTCCTCCTGCAGTATGTTCGAGGTGAGGGGAACCTCCGGTGACCCTGCCGACTTCACCTGCTGGAAGTGCATCCGTCTCCAGCTCCTATCAGACCGTGTTAGGGAACTGGAGCTGGAGCTGGATGAACTGAGGATCATTCGGGAAGCTGAGGGGGTGATAGATAGAAGCTACAGGGATGTCGTTACTCCACAAAACAAAGGCAGCTGGGTAACAGTTAGAGGTGGGAAGAGGTCAGTGCAGGGATCTCCTGTGGTCGTTCCCCTCAGCAACAAGTATACAGTTTTAGATACTGTTGGGGGGGACGGCCTATCGGGGGCAGGCTGCAGTGAACGGGCCTCTGGCACGGGGTCCTGCACTGTGGCTCAGAAGGGAAGGAGGGAGAATGGGAGAGCACTAGTCATCGGGGACTCGATGGTGAGGAGTACCGACAGGCGGTTCTGTGGGCGCAAGCGAGACGCACGGATGGTTTGTTGCCTACCTGGTGCCAGGGTCCGTGATGTTTGTGATCGCGTCTTCAGGATCCTTAAAGGGGAGGGGGAGTAGCCAGAGGTCGTGGTGCACATTGGCACCAACGACGTAGGAAGGAAGGGTGGCACAGATGTTAGAAGTGAGTTTAGGGAGTTAGGCTGGAAGCTGAAAGCTCGGACGGACAGAGTTGTTATCTCTGGTTTGTTGCCGGCGCCACGTGATAGTGAGGCTAGGAATAGGGAGAGAGCACAGCTGAACACGTGGCTGCAGGAATGGTGTAGGAGAGAGGGCTTCCAGTTCTTGGATAATTGGACTGCATTCTGGGGAAGATGGGACCTGTTCAAACAGGACGGGCTGCATCTGAACCAGAGGGGCACCAATATCCTGGGAGGGAGGTTTGCTAGTACTGTTCGGGAGGGTTTAAACTAGTTTGGGAGGGGGATGGGAACCGGACTTGTAGTCCAGGGACCAGTGGGTCCACTCAGAAAGACAAAGAGTGTAGTGAGGTATTGGGGAAGGTAGCACTGTCGCAGAGGACAGATGGGCACGGAGAAGGGTTAAAGTGCGTATACTTCAACGCAAGAAGCATCAGGAATAAGGTGAGTGAATTGAAGGCGTGGATGGGCACTTGGGACTACGATGTTGTGGCCATCACTGAAACGTGGATAGGTGAGGGGGAGGAATGGTTCTTGGAGGTACCTGGTTATAGATGTTTTCATAAGATTAGGAATGGTGGTAAAAGAGGTGGGGGGGTGGCATTGTTAGTTAGAAATAGTGTAACAACTGCTGAAAGAATTTTCGAGGAGGATCTGCCGACTGAGGCACTGTGGGTTGAGGTCAGGAACAGGAAAGGAGCAGTCACCTTGATGGGAGTTTTCTATCGGCCCCCCAATAGCAGCAGGGAGGTGGAAGAGCAGATTGGGAAACAGATTTTGGAAAGGAGCAGAAGTCACAGGGTAGTAATTATGGGGGATTTCAACTTCCCAAATATTGATTGGCAACTCTTTAGATCGAATAGTTTGGATGGGGTAGTGTTTGTGCAGTATGTCCAGGAAGCTTTTCTGACTCAGTATGTAGACTGCCCGACCAGAGGGGAGGCAATATTGGATTTGGTACTAGGTAATGAACCAGGGCAAGTGATAGAGCTGTTGGTGGGCGAGCACTTTGGAGATAGTGATCACAATTCTGTAGCATTCACTGTGGTAATGGAGAGGGATAGGTATGTGCAACAGGGCAAGGTTTACAATTGGGGGAAGGGTAGATATGATGCTGTCAGGCAGGAACTGAGGAGCATAAGTTGGGAGCATATGCTGGCAGGGAAGGGCACGGTCGAAATGTGGAACTTTTTCAAGGAGCAGATAGTAGGGGCCATTGATAAGCATGTCCCTGTCAGACAGGGAAGGGATGGTCATGTGAGGGAACCGTGGTTGACAAGAGAGGTTGAGAGTCTTGTTAGGAAGAAGAAGGATGCGTATATAAGGTTGAGGAAAAAGGGCACAGGCATAGCTCTGGAGGGATACAAGATGGCCAGGAAGGATCTGAAGAAAGGGATTAGGAGAGCTAAGAGAGGGCATGAAAAATGCTTGGCGGGTAGGATAAAAGAAAACCCCAAGGCCTTTTACGCGTATGTCAGAAATATGAGGATGACTAGGGGGACCGTAGGTCCGGTCAAGGACAATAGCGGGAGACTGTGTGTTGAGCCGGAAGAGATAAGTGAGGTTTTGAATGAGTACTTCTCTTCGGTATTTACGAATGAGAAGGGGTGTATTACTGAAGAGGACGGTGTGAAACAGACTGGTAAGCTCGAGGAAGTGCTCGTTAGGAGGGAAGATGTGTTGGGGTTTTTGAATAACTTGAAGATAGACAAGTCTCCCGGGCCTGACGGGGTATATCCAAGGATGTTATGGGAAGCAAGGGATGAAATTGCAGAGCCGCTGGCAATGATCTTTTCATCTTCTCTGTTGACGGGGGTGGTACCAGGTGATTGGAGGGTGGCAAATGTTGTGCCCCTGTTCAAGAAAGGGAATAGGAACAACCCTGGGAATTACAGGCCAGTTAGTCTTACTTCGGTGGTAGGCAAGTTGATGGAAAAGGTGCTGAGGGATAGGATTTCTGAGCATCTGGAAAGACACTGCTTGATTCGGGACAGTCAGCACGGTTTTGTGAGGGGTAGGTCTTGCCTCACAAGCCTGATTGCATTCTTTGAGCAGGTGACCAAGCAAGTGGATGAGGGTAAACCAGTGGATGTGGTGTACATGGATTTTAGTAAGGCATTTGATAAGGTCCCCCATGGTAGACTTATGGAGAAAGTCAGGAGGCATGGGATAGTGGGGAATGTGGCCGGTTGGATTAAGAATTGGCTAACTGATAGAAGGCAGAGAGTGGTCTTAGATGGTAAATACTCAGCCTGGAGCCCAGTTACCAGTGGCGTGCCACAGGGATCAGTTCTGGGTCCTCTCCTGTTTGTGATTTTTATTAACGACTTGGATGAGGAAGTCGAAGGGTGGGTCAGTAAATTTGCAGATGATACAAAGGTTGGTGGAGTTGTGGATACCGAGGAGGGCTATTGTCGTCTGCAAAGGGACTTGGATAGGTTGCAGTGCTGGGCTGAAAAGTGGCAGATGGAGTTTAACCCTGAAAAGTGTGAGGTCGTCCATTTTGGAAGGACAAACACGAATGCAAAATACTGGGTTAACGGTAGGGTTCTTGGGCATGTGGAGGAGCAGAGAGACCTTGGGGTCTATGTGCATAGATCGTTGAAAGTTGCAACTCAAGTGGATAGGGCTGTGAAGAAGGCATATGGGGTGTTAGCGTTCATTAGCAGAGGGATTGAATTTAAGAGCCGTGAGGTGATGATGCAGCTGTACAGGACCTTGGTAAGGCCTCATTTGGAGTACTGTGTGCAGTTCTGGTCGCCTCATTTTAGGAAGGATGTGGAAGCCTTGGAGAGGGTGCAGAGGAGATTTACCAGGATGTTGCCTGGAATGGAGAATAAGTCTTACGAGGAAAGGCTGAACATTCTAGGCCTCTTCTCATTAGAACGGAGAAGGATGAGGGGTGACATGATAGAGGTTTATAAGATGATCAGGGGAATAGATAGGGTAGACAGTCAGAAACTTTTTCCCCGGGTGGAGCAAAGCGTTACAAGGGGTCATAAATTTAAGGTGAAGGGTGGGAGATATAAGGGGGATGTCAGGGGAAGGTTCTTTACCCAGAGAGTGGTCGGGGCATGGAATGCCTTGCCTGGGGAAGTTGTTGAGTCAGAAACTTTAGGGACTTTCAAACGGCTTTTAGATAGGTATATGGATAAAGGAGAATGATGGGGTATAGATTAAATTGTCTTTGACAGAGGACAAAGGATCGGCAAAACATCGTGGGCCGAAGGGCCTGTTCTGTGCTGTATTTTTCTATGTTCTATGTTCTATGACACTCTCTGAAACTCTCTGAAACTCTCTGAAAATCTCAGAAACTCTCAGAAAATCTCTGAAATTCTCTGAAACTCTCTGACACTCTCTGACAATCTCTGACACTCTCTGACACTCTCTGACAGTCTCTGAAAATCTCTGACAATCTCTGACACACTCAGGAACTCTCAGGAACTCCCTGACACTCGCAGACACTCTCTGAAATACTCTGACACTCTCAGACACTCTCTGAAACAATCTGAAACCCTCTGACACACTCTGAAACTCTCTGAAACTCTT
This sequence comes from Heterodontus francisci, assembly GCF_036365525.1. NCBI lineage: Eukaryota > Metazoa > Chordata > Chondrichthyes > Heterodontiformes > Heterodontidae > Heterodontus > Heterodontus francisci. The sequence continues at coordinate 55,588,355 of NC_090398.1, read as the reverse complement.
TGACACTCTCTGACACTCTCTGAAACTCTCTGACATTCTCTGAAGCTCTCTGACACTCTCTGCAATCTCTCTGACACTCTCCGACAGTCTGTGACACTCTCTGACTCTCTCTGACACTCTCTGACAAACTCAGAAACTCTCAGAAACTCTCTGGCAATCTCTGACACGCACAGACACTCTCTGAAACTCTCTGAAACTCTCTGACACTCTCTGACACTCTCTGAAACTCTCTGACACTCTCTGACACTCTCTGAAACTCTCTGACACTCTCAGACATTCTCTGAAACTCTTTGACACTCTCAGAAACTCTGTGAAACTCTCAGACACACTCTGACACTCTCTGAAGCTCTCTGAAATTCTCTGACACGCTGTGAAACTCTCAGCATCTCTCTGAAACTCTCTGACACTCTCTGACACTCTGTGAAACTCGTTGAAACTCTCTGACTCTCTCTGACATTCTCTGACACTCTGTGACACCCTCTGACACACGCAGAAACTCTCAGAACCCTCTGACACTCTCTTACACTCACAGATACTCTCAGAAACTCTCCTACATTCTCTGAAACTCTCTGAAACTCTCTGACACTCTCTGATACTCACTGAAACTCTTTGACACTCTCTGATACTCTCGGAAAATCTCTGCCACTCTCAGAAACTCTCTGCCACTCTCCGACACTCACAGACACTCTCTGAAATTCTCTGACACTCTCTGAAACGCTCTGACACTCTCTGACACTCTCTGAAACTCTCTGACACTCTCGGACACTCTCTGACACTCTGTGAAACTCTTTGAAACTCTCTGACACTCTCTGACAGCCTCTGACTCTCTCTTACACTCACAGATACTCTCAGAAACTCTCCAACATTCTCTGAAACTGTCTGAAACTCTCTGACACTCTCTGACAATCTCTGAAACTCTTTGACACTCTCTGACACTCATTGAAACTCTCTGTCACTATCTAACACTCTCTGACACTCTCTGAAGCTCTCTGAAACTCTCTGAAACTCTCTGACATTCTCTGAAGCTTTCTGACTCTCTCTGACACGCTCTGCAATCTCTCTGACACTCTCTGACAGTCTGTGACACTCTCTGAAACTCTCTGACACTCTATGAAACTCTTTGACACTCTCAGAAACTCTCTGAAACTCTCAGACACACTCTGACACTCTCTGACACGCTGTGAAACTCTCGGAATCTCTCTGAAACTCTCTGACACTCGCTGACACTCTCTGAAACTCTCTGACAGTCTCTGACACTCTCTGACACTTTGTGACACTCCCTGAAACTCTCTGACACTCTCCGACACACTCAGAAACTCTCAGAAACTCTCTGGCACTCTCTGAAACTCTTTGACACTCTCTCACACTCTCAGGCACTGTCTGACACTCTCTGAAACTCTCTGAAAATCTCTGACACTCTCTGGCACTCTCTGAAGCTCTCTGAAACTCTCTGAAACTCTGTGACACTCTCTGAAAATCTCTGAAACTCTCTGACACTCTCTGACACTCTCAGAAACTCACGGAAACTCTCTGAAACTGTCTGACACTCTGTAACACTCTCTGAAACTCTGTGACACTCTCTGAAACACTCAAAAACTCTCAGAAAATCTCTGAAATTCTCTGAAACTCTCTGACACTCTCTGACAATCTCTGACACTCTCTGACACTCTCTGACAGTCTCTGAAATACTCTGACACTCTCAGACACTCACTGACACTCTCTGAAACTCTTTGACACTCTCTCACACTCTCAGGCACTGTCTGACACTCTCTGAAACTCTCTGAAAATCTCTGACACTCTCTGGCACTCTCTGAAGCTCTCTGAAACTCTCTGACACTCTGTGACACTCTCTGAAAATCTCTGAAACTCTCTGACACTCTCAGAAAATCTCTGAAATTCTCTGAAACTCTCTGACACTCTCTGACAATCTCTGACACTCTCTGACACTCTCTGACAGTCTCTGAAATACTCTGACACTCTCAAACACTCTCTGAAACACTCTGAAACCCTCTGACACACTCTGAAACTCTCTGAAACTCTTTGACATTCTCTGAAGCTCTCTGACACTCTCTGACACTCTCTGCAATCTCTCTGACACTCTCCGACAGTCTGTGACACTCTCTGAAACTCTCTGACACTCTCTGACACTTTGTGACACTCCCTGAAACTCTCTGACACTCTCCGACACACTCTGAAACTCTCAGAAACTCTCTGGCACTCTCAGAAACTTTCTGAAACTCTCTGAAACTCTCTGATACTCTCTGAAACTCTTTTACACTCTCTGACACTCTCTGAAACTCACTGACACTCTCTGACACTCACTGACACTCTCTGAAACTCTTTGACACTCTCTCACACTCTCAGGCACTGTCTGACACTCTCTGAAACTCTCTGAAAATCTCTGACACTCTCTGGCACTCTCTGAAGCTCTCTGAAACTCTCTGACACTCTGTGACACTCCCTGAAAATCTCTGAAACTCTCTGACACTCTCAGAAACTCTCGGAAACTCTCTGAAACTGTCTGACACTCTGTAACAATCTCTGAAACTCTGTGACACTCTCTGAAACACTCAGAAACTCTCAGAAACTCTCTGACATTCTCTGACACTCTCTGTCACTCTCTGACTCTCTCTGACACTCTCTGAAACTCTCTGAAACTCTCTGAAAATCTCAGAAACTCTCAGAAAATCTCTGAAATTCTCTGAAACTCTCTGACACTCTCTGACAATCTCTGACACTCTCTGACACTCTCTGACAGTCTCTGAAATACTCTGACACTCTCAGACACTCACTGACACTCTCTGAAACTCTTTGACACTCTCTCACACTCTCAGGCACTGTCTGACACTCTCTGAAACTCTCTGAAAATCTCTGACACTCTCTGGCACTCTCTGAAGCTCTCTGAAACTCTCTGACACTCTGTGACACTCTCTGAAAATCTCTGAAACTCTCTGACACTCTCAGAAAATCTCTGAAATTCTCTGAAACTCTCTGACACTCTCTGACAATCTCTGACACTCTCTGACACTCTCTGACAGTCTCTGAAATACTCTGACACTCTCAAACACTCTCTGAAACACTCTGAAACCCTCTGACACACTCTGAAACTCTCTGAAACTCTTTGACATTCTCTGAAGCTCTCTGACACTCTCTGACACTCTCTGCAATCTCTCTGACACTCTCCGACAGTCTGTGACACTCTCTGAAACTCTCTGACACTCTCTGACACTTTGTGACACTCCCTGAAACTCTCTGACACTCTCCGACACACTCTGAAACTCTCAGAAACTCTCTGGCACTCTCAGAAACTTTCTGAAACTCTCTGAAACTCTCTGATACTCTCTGAAACTCTTTTACACTCTCTGACACTCTCTGAAACTCACTGACACTCTCTGACACTCACTGACACTCTCTGAAACTCTTTGACACTCTCTCACACTCTCAGGCACTGTCTGACACTCTCTGAAACTCTCTGAAAATCTCTGACACTCTCTGGCACTCTCTGAAGCTCTCTGAAACTCTCTGACACTCTGTGACACTCCCTGAAAATCTCTGAAACTCTCTGACACTCTCAGAAACTCTCGGAAACTCTCTGAAACTGTCTGACACTCTGTAACACTCTCTGAAACTCTGTGACACTCTCTGAAACACTCAAAAACTCTCAGAAACTCTCTGACATTCTCTGACACTCTCTGTCACTCTCTGACTCTCTCTGACACTCTCTGAAACTCTCTGAAACTCTCTGACACTCTCTGAAACTCTCTGACACTCTCGGACACTCTCTGACACTCTGTGAAACTCTTTGAAACTCTCTGACACTCTCTGACAGCCTCTGACTCTCTCTTACACTCACAGATACTCTCAGAAACTCTCCAACATTCTCTGAAACTGTCTGAAACTCTCTGACACTCTCTGACAATCTCTGAAACTCTTTGACACTCTCTGACACTCATTGAAACTCTCTGTCACTATCTGACACTCTCTGACACTCTCTGAAGCTCTCTGAAAGTCTCTGAAACTCTCTGACATTCTCTGAAGCTTTCTGACTCTCTCTGACACGCTCTGCAATCTCTCTGACACTCTCTGACAGTCTGTGACACTCTCTGAAACTCTCTGACACTCTCTGAAACTCTTTGACACTCTCAGAAACTCTCTGAAACTCTCAGACACACTCTGACACTCTCTGACACGCTGTGAAACTCTCGGAATCTCTCTGAAACTCTCTGACACTCGCTGACACTCTCTGAAACTCTCTGACAGTCTCTGACACTCTCTGACACTTTGTGACACTCCCTGAAACTCTCTGACACTCTCCGACACACTCAGAAACTCTCAGAAACTCTCTGGCACTCTCAGAAACTTTCTGAAACTCTCTGAAACTCTCTGATACTCTCTGAAACTCTTTCACACTCTCTGACACTCTCTGAAACTCACTGACACTCTCTGACACTCACTGACACTCTCTGAAACTCTTTGACACTCTCTCACCCTCTCAGGCACTGTCTGACACTCTCTGAAACTCTCTGAAAATCTCTGACACTCTCTGGCACTCTCTGAAGCTCTCTGAAACTCTCTGAAACTCTGTGACACTCTCTGAAAATCTCTGAAACTCTCTGACACTCTCTGACACTCTCAGAAACTCTCGGAAACTCTCTGAAACTGTCTGACACTCTGTAACACTCTCTGAAACTCTGTGACACTCTCTGAAACACTCAAAAACTCTCAGAAAATCTCTGAAATTCTCTGAAACTCTCTGACACTCTCTGACAATCTCTGACACTCTCTGACACTCTCTGACAGTCTCTGAAATACTCTGACACTCTCAGACACTCACTGACACTCTCTGAAACTCTTTGACACTCTCTCACACTCTCAGGCACTGTCTGACACTCTCTGAAACTCTCTGAAAATCTCTGACACTCTCTGGCACTCTCTGAAGCTCTCTGAAACTCTCTGACACTCTGTGACACTCTCTGAAAATCTCTGAAACTCTCTGACACTCTCAGAAACTCTCGGAAACTCTCTGAAACTGTCTGACACTCTGTAACACTCTCTGAAACTCTGTGACACTCTCTGAAACACTCAAAAACTCTCAGAAACTCTCTGACATTCTCTGACACTCTCTGTCACTCTCTGACTCTCTCTGCCACTCTCTGAAACTCTCTGAAACTCTCTGAAAATCTCAGAAACTCTCAGAAAATCTCTGAAATTCTCTGAAACTCTCTGACACTCTCTGACAATCTCTGACACTCTCTGACACTCTCTGACAGTCTCTGAAATACTCTGACACTCTCAAACACTCTCTGAAACACTCTGAAACCCTCTGACACACTCTGAAACTCTCTGAAACTCTTTGACATTCTCTGAAGCTCTCTGACACTCTCTGACACTCTCTGCAATCTCTCTGACACTCTCCGACAGTCTGTGACACTCTCTGAAACTCTCTGACACTCTCTGACACTTTGTGACACTCCCTGAAACTCTCTGACACTCTCCGACACACTCTGAAACTCTCAGAAACTCTCTGGCACTCTCAGAAACTTTCTGAAACTCTCTGAAACTCTCTGATACTCTCTGAAACTCTTTTACACTCTCTGACACTCTCTGAAACTCACTGACACTCTCTGACACTCACTGACACTCTCTGAAACTCTTTGACACTCTCTCACACTCTCAGGCACTGTCTGACACTCTCTGAAACTCTCTGAAAATCTCTGACACTCTCTGGCACTCTCTGAAGCTCTCTGAAACTCTCTGACACTCTGTGACACTCCCTGAAAATCTCTGAAACTCTCTGACACTCTCAGAAACTCTCGGAAACTCTCTGAAACTGTCTGACACTCTGTAACAATCTCTGAAACTCTGTGACACTCTCTGAAACACTCAAAAACTCTCAGAAACTCTCTGACATTCTCTGACACTCTCTGTCACTCTCTGACTCTCTCTGACACTCTCTGAAACTCTCTGAAACTCTCTGAAAATCTCAGAAACTCTCAGAAAATCTCTGAAATTCTCTGAAACTCTCTGACACTCTCTGACAATCTCTGACACTCTCTGACACTCTCTGACAGTCTCTGAAATACTCTGACACTCTCAGACACTCACTGACACTCTCTGAAACTCTTTGACACTCTCTCACACTCTCAGGCACTGTCTGACACTCTCTGAAACTCTCTGAAAATCTCTGACACTCTCTGGCACTCTCTGAAGCTCTCTGAAACTCTCTGACACTCTGTGACACTCTCTGAAAATCTCTGAAACTCTCTGACACTCTCAGAAACTCTCGGAAACTCTCTGAAACTGTCTGACACTCTGTAACACTCTCTGAAACTCTGTGACACTCTCTGAAACGCTCAAAAACTCTCAGAAACTCTCTGACATTCTCTGACACTCTCTGTCACTCTCTGACTCTCTCTGCCACTCTCTGAAACTCTCTGAAACTCTCTGAAAATCTCAGAAACTCTCAGAAAATCTCTGAAATTCTCTGAAACTCTCTGACACTCTCTGACACTCTCAGAAACTCTCGGAAACTCTCTGAAACTGTCTGACACTCTGTAACACTCTCTGAAACTCTGTGACACTCTCTGAAAGGCTCAAAAACTCTCAGAAACTCTCTGACATTCTCTGACACTCTCTGTCACTCTCTGACTCTCTCTGCCACTCTCTGAAACTCTCTGAAACTCTCTGAAAATCTCAGAAACTCTCAGAAAATCTCTGAAATTCTCTGAAACTCTCTGACACTCTCTGACAATCTCTGACACTCTCTGACACTCTCTGACAGTCTCTGAAATACTCTGACACTCTCAAACACTCTCTGAAACACTCTGAAACCCTCTGACACACTCTGAAACTCTCTGAAACTCTTTGACATTCTCTGAAGCTCTCTGACACTCTCTGACACTCTCTGCAATCTCTCTGACACTCTCCGACAGTCTGTGACACTCTCTGAAACTCTCTGACACTCTCTGACACTTTGTGACACTCCCTGAAACTCTCTGACACTCTCCGACACACTCAGAAACTCTCAGAAACTCTCTGGCACTCTCAGAAACTTTCTGAAACTCTCTGAAACTCTCTGATACTCTCTGAAACTCTTTTACACTCTCTGACACTCTCTGAAACTCACTGACACTCTCTGACACTCTCTGACATTCTCTGACACTCTCTGTCACTCTCTGACTCTCTCTGACACTCTCTGAAACTCTCTGAAACTCTCTGAAAATCTCAGAAACTCTCAGAAAATCTCTGAAATTCTCTGAAACTCTCTGACACTCTCTGACAATCTCTGACACTCTCTGACACTCTCTGACAGTCTCTGAAATACTCTGACACTCTCAGACACTCACTGACACTCTCTGAAACTCTTTGACACTCTCTCACACTCTCAGGCACTGTCTGACACTCTCTGAAACTCTCTGAAAATCTCTGACACTCTCTGGCACTCTCTGAAGCTCTCTGAAACTCTCTGACACTCTGTGACACTCTCTGAAAATCTCTGAAACTCTCTGACACTCTCAGAAACTCTCGGAAACTCTCTGAAACTGTCTGACACTCTGTAACACTCTCTGAAACTCTGTGACACTCTCTGAAACGCTCAAAAACTCTCAGAAACTCTCTGACATTCTCTGACACTCTCTGTCACTCTCTGACTCTCTCTGCCACTCTCTGAAACTCTCTGAAACTCTCTGAAAATCTCAGAAACTCTCAGAAAATCTCTGAAATTCTCTGAAACTCTCTGACACTCTCTGACACTCTCAGAAACTCTCGGAAACTCTCTGAAACTGTCTGACACTCTGTAACACTCTCTGAAACTCTGTGACACTCTCTGAAACGCTCAAAAACTCTCAGAAACTCTCTGACATTCTCTGACACTCTCTGTCACTCTCTGACTCTCTCTGCCACTCTCTGAAACTCTCTGAAACTCTCTGAAAATCTCAGAAACTCTCAGAAAATCTCTGAAATTCTCTGAAACTCTCTGACACTCTCTGACAATCTCTGACACTCTCTGACACTCTCTGACAGTCTCTGAAATACTCTGACACTCTCAAACACTCTCTGAAACACTCTGAAACCCTCTGACACACTCTGAAACTCTCTGAAACTCTTTGACATTCTCTGAAGCTCTCTGACACTCTCTGACACTCTCTGCAATCTCTCTGACACTCTCCGACAGTCTGTGACACTCTCTGAAACTCTCTGACACTCTCTGACACTTTGTGACACTCCCTGAAACTCTCTGACACTCTCCGACACACTCAGAAACTCTCAGAAACTCTCTGGCACTCTCAGAAACTTTCTGAAACTCTCTGAAACTCTCTGATACTCTCTGAAACTCTTTTACACTCTCTGACACTCTCTGAAACTCACTGACACTCTCTGACACTCACTGACACTCTCTGAAACTCTTTGACACTCTCTCACACTCTCAGGCACTGTCTGACACTCTCTGAAACTCTCTGAAAATCTCTGACACTCTCTGGCACTCTCTGAAGCTCTCTGAAACTCTCTGACACTCTGTGACACTCCCTGAAAATCTCTGAAACTCTCTGACACTCTCAGAAACTTTCGGAAACTCTCTGAAACTGTCTGACACTCTGTAACACTCTCTGAAACTCTGTGACACTCTCTGAAACACTCAAAAACTCTCAGAAACTCTCTGACATTCTCTGACACTCTCTGTCACTCTCTGACTCTCTCTGACACTCTCTGAAACTCTCTGAAACTCTCTGAAAATCTCAGAAACTCTCAGAAAATCTCTGAAATTCTCTGAAACTCTCTGACACTCTCTGACAATCTCTGACACTCTCTGAAAATCTCTGACAATCTCTGACACACTCAGGAACTCTCAGGAACTCCCTGACACTCGCAGACACTCTCTGAAATACTCTGACACTCTCAGACACTCTCTGAAACAATCTGAAACCCTCTGACACACTCTGAAACTCTCTGAAACTCATTGACACTCTCTGACACTCTCTGAAACTCTCTGACATTCTCTGAAGCTCTCTGACACTCTCTGACACTCTCTGCAATCTCTCTGACACTCTCCGACAGTCTGTGACACTCTCTGAAACTCTCTGACACTCTCTGACACTCTCTGACAAACTCAGAAACTCTCAGAAACTCTCTGGCAATCTCTGACACGCACAGACACTCTCTGAAACTCTCTGACACTCTCTGAAACTCTCTGACACTCTCTGACACTCTCTGAAACTCTCTGAAACTCTCTGACACTCTCAGACATTCTCTGAAACTCTTTGACACTCTCAGAAACTCTCTGAAACTCTCAGACACACTCTGACACTCTCTGAAGCTCTCTGAAATTCTCTGACACGCTGTGAAACTCTCAGAATCTCTCTGAAACTCTCTGACACTCTCTGACACTCTGTGAAACTCGTTGAAACTCTCTGACTATCTCTGACAGTCTCTGACACTCTGTGACACCCTCTGACACACGCAGAAACTCTCAGAACCCTCTGACACTCTCTTACACTCACAGATACTCTCAGAAACTCTCCTACATTCTCTGAAACTCTCTGAAACTCTCTGACACTCTCTGATACTCACTGAAACTCTTTGACACTCTCTGATACTCTCCGAAAATCTCTGCCACTCTCAGAAACTCTCTGCCACTCTCCGACACTCACAGACACTCTCTGAAATTCTCTGACACTCTCTGAAACGCTCTGACACTCTCTGACACTCTCTGAAACTCTCTGACACTCTCTGACACTCTCTGACACTTTGTGACACTCCCTGAAACTCTCTGACACTCTCCGACACACTCAGAAACTCTTTGACACTCTCTCACACTCTCAGGCACTGTCTGACACTCTCTGAAACTCTCTGAAAATCTCTGACACTGTCTGGCACTCTCTGAAGCTCTCTGAAACTCTCTGACACTCTGTGACACTCTCTGAAAATCTCTGAAACTCTCTGACACTCTCAGAAACTCTTGGAAACTCTCTGAAACTGTCTGACACTCTGTAACACTCTCTGAAACTCTGTGACACTCTCTGAAACACTCAAAAACTCTCAGAAACTCTCTGACATTCTCGGACACTCTCTGTCACTCTCTGACTCTGTCTGACACTCTCTGAAACTCTCAGAAACTCTCTGTAAATCTCAGAAACTCTCAGAAAATCTCTGAAATTCTCTGAAACTCTCTGACACTCTCTGACAATCTCTGACACTCTCTGACACTCTCTGAAGCTCTCTGAAATTCTCTGACACGCTGTGAAACTCTCAGCATCTCTCTGAAACTCTCTGACACTCTCTGACACTCTGTGAAACTCGTTGAAACTCTCTGACTCTCTCTGACAGTCTCTGACACTCTGTGACACCCTCTGACACACGCAGAAACTCTCAGAACCCTCCGACACTCTCTTACACTCACAGATACTCTCAGAAACTCTCCTACATTCTCTGAAACTCTCTGAAACTCTCTGACACTCTCTGATACTCACTGAAACTCTTTGACACTCTCTGATACTCTCCGAAAATCTCTGCCACTCTCAGAAACTCTCTGCCACTCTCCGACACTCACAGACACTCTCTGAAATTCTCTGACACTCTCTGAAACTCTCTGACACTCTCTGACACTCTCTGACACTGTCTGAAACTCTCTGACACTCTCTGACACTCTCTAAAACTCTCTGACACTCTCTGACACTATCTGACTCTCTCTGAAACTCTCTGACACTCTCTGACTCTCTGTGACACACTGTGAAACTCTCTGACACTCTCTGACACTCACAGATACTCTCAGAAACTCTCCGACATTCTCTGACACTCTCTGACACTATGACACTCTCAGACACTCTCGGACACTCTCTGAAACTCTGTGAAACTCTTTGAAACTCTCTGACACTCTCTGACAGCCTCTGACACTCTGTGACACTCTCTGACACACTCAGAAACTCTCTGACACTCTCTGAAACTCTCTGACACTCATTGAAACTCTCTGTCACTATCTGACACTCTCTGACACTCTCTGAGGCTCTCTGACACACTCTGACACGCTATGAAACTCTCGGAATCTCTCTGAAACTCTCTGACCCTCTCTGACACTCTCTGAAACTCTCTGACACTCTCGGACACTCTCTGACAATCTGTGAAACTCTTTGAAACTCTCTGACACTCTCTGACACTCTGTGACACTCTCTGACACACTCAGAAACTCTCAGAAACCTCTGACACTCTCTGACACTCACAGATACTCTCAGAAACTCTCCTACATTCTCTGAAACTCTCTGAAACTCTCTGACACTCTCTGATACTCACTGAAACTCTTTGACACTCTCTGATACTCTCCGAAAATCTCTGCCACTCTCAGAAACTCTCTGCCACTCTCCGACACTCACAGACACTCTCTGAAATTCTCTGACACTCTCTGAAACGCTCTGACACTCTCTGACACTGTCTGAAACTCTCTGACACTCTCTGACACTCTCTGACACTCTCTGACACTCTCTAAAACTCTCTGACACTCTCTGACACTATCTGACTCTCTCTGAAATTCTCTGACACTCTCTGACTCTCTGTGACACACTGTGAAACTCTCTGACACTCTCTGACACTCACAGATACTCTCAGAAACTCTCCGACATTCTCTGACACTCTCTGACACTATGACACTCTCAGACACTCTCAGACACTCTCGGACACTCTCTGAAACTCTGTGAAACTCTTTGAAACTCTCTGACACTCTCTGACAGCCTCTGACACTCTGACACTCTCTGACACACTCAGAAACTCTCTGACACTCTCTGATACTCTCTGAAACTCTCTGACACTCATTGAAACTCTCTGTCACTATCTGACACTCTCTGACACACTCTGAAGCTCTCTGAAACTCTCTGACACGCTATGAATCTCTCGGAATCTCTCTGAAACTCTCTGACCCTCTCTGACACTCTCTGAAACTCTCTGACACTCTCGGACACTCTCTGACACTCTGTGAAACTCTTTGAAACTCTCTGACAGTCTCTGACAGCCTCTGACACTCTGTGACACTCTCTGACACACTCAGAAACTCTCAGAAACCTCTGACACTCTCTTACACTCACAGATACTCTCAGAAACTCTCCTCCATTCTCTGAAACTGTCTGAAACTCTCTGACACTCTCTGACAATCTCTGAAACTCTTTGACACTCTCTGACACTCATTGAAACTCTCTGTCACTATCTGACACTCTCTGACACTCTCTGAAGCTCTCTGAAACTCGCTGAAACTCTCTGCAATCTCTCTGACACCCTCTGACAGTCTGTGACACTCTCTGAAACTCTCTGACACTCTCTGAAACTCTTTGACACTCTCAGAAACTCTCTGAAACACTCAGACACACTCTGACACTCTCTGACACGCTGTGAAACTCTCGGAATCTCTCTGAAACTCTCTGACCCTCTCTGACACTCTCTGAAACTCTCTGACAGTCTCTGACACTCTCTGACACTTTGTGACACTCCCTGAAACTCTCTGACACTCTCCGACACACTCAGAAACTCTCAGAAACTCTCTGGCACTCTCAGAAACTTTCTGAAACTCTCTGACACTCTCTGAAACTCTTTTACACTCTCTGACACTCTCTGAAACTCACTGACACTCTCTGACACTCACTGACACTCTCTGAAACTCTTTGACACTCTCTCACACTCTCAGGCACTGTCTGACACTCTCTGAAACTCTCTGAAAATCTCTGACACTCTCTGGCACTCTCTGAAGCTCTCTGAAACTCTCTGACAATCTGTGACACTCTCTGAAAATCTCTGAAACTCTCTGACACTCTCAGAAACTCTCTGAAACTGTCTGACACTCTGTAACACTCTCTGAAACTCTGTGACACTCTCTGAAACACTCAAAAACTCTCAGAAACTCTCTGACATTCTCTGACACTCTCTGTCACTCTCTGACTCTCTCTGACACTCTCTGAAACTCTCTGAAAATCTCAGAAACTCTCAGAAAATCTCTGAAATTCTCTGAAACTCTCTGACACTCTCCGACAATCTCCGACACTCTCTGACACTCTCTGACAGTCTCTGAAAATCTCTGACAATCTCTGACACACTCAGGAACTCTCAGGAACGCCCTGACACTCGCAGACACTCTCTGAAATACTCTGACACTCTCAGACACTCTCTGAAATAATCTGAAACCCTCTGACACACTCTGAAACTCTCTGAAACTCTTTGACACTCTCTAACACTCTCTGAAACTCTCTGCATTCTCTGAAGCTCTCTGACACTCTCTGACACTCTCTGCAATCTCTCTGACACTCTCCGACAGTCTGTGACACTCTCTGAAACTCTCTGACACTCTCTGACAAACTCAGAAACTCTCAGAAACTCTCTGGCAATCTCTGACACGCACAGACACTCTCTGAAACTCTCTGACACTCTCTGAAACTCTCTGACACTCTCTGACACTCTCTGAAACTCTTGAAACTCTCTGACACTCTCAGACATTCTCTGAAACTCTTTGACACTCTCAGAAACGCTCTGAAACTCTCAGACACACTCTGACACTCTCTGAAGCTCTCTGAAATTCTCTGACACGCTGTGAATCTCTCAGAATCTCTCTGAAACTCTCAGAAACTCTCCTACATTCTCTGAAACTCTCTGAAACTCTCTGACACTCTCTGATACTCACTGAAACTCTTTGACACTCACTGATACTCTCAGAAAATCTCTGACACTCTCTGAAACTCTCTGAAACTCTCTGACACTCATTGAAACTCTCTGTCACTATCTGACACTCTCTGACACACTCTGAAGCTCTCTGAAACTCTCTGAAACTCTCTGACATTCTCTGAAGCTCTCTGACACTTTCTGATACTCTCTGCAATCTCTCTGACAGTCTGTGACACTCTCTGAAACTCTCTGACACTCTCTGACACTCTCTGACACACTCAGAAACTCTCAGAAACTCTCTGGCAATCTCTGACACGCTCAGACACTCTCTGAAACTCTCTGACACTCTCTGAAACTCTCTGACACTCTCCGACACTCTCTGAAACTCTCTGACACTATCTGACATTCTCTGAAACTCTTTGACACTCTCAGAAACTCTCTGAGTCTCTCTGACAGTCTCTGACACTCTGTGACACTCTGTGAAACTCATTGAAATTCTCTGACTCTCTCTGACAGTCTCTGACACTCTGTGACACCCCCTGACACACGCAGAAACTCTCAGAACCCACTGACACTCTCTTACACTCACAGATACTCTCAGAAACTCTCCTACATTCTCTGACACTCTCTGAAACTCTCTGACACTCTCTGATACTCACTGAAACTCTTTGACACTCTCTGAAAATCTCTGACACTCACTGAAACTCTCTGAAACTCTCTGACACTCATTGAAACTCTCTGTCACTATCTGACACTCTCTGACACTCTCTGAAGCTCTCTGAAACTCTCTGAAACTGTCTGACATTCTCTGAAGCTCTCTGACACTCTCTGATACTCTCTGAAGCTCTCTGACACTCTCTGACACTCTCAGACACACTCTGACACTCTCTGACCCTCTCTGAAACTCTCTGACACGCTGTGAAACTCTCGGAATCTCTCTGAAACTCTCTGACCCTCTCTGACACTCTCTGAAACTCTCTGACACTCTCTGACACACTCTGACACTTTGTGACACTCCCTGAAACTCTCTGACACTCTCCGACACACTCAGAAACTCTCAGAAACTCTCTGGCACTCTCTGACACTCTCAGAAACTTTCTGAAACTCTCTGAAACTCTCTGACACTCTCTGAAACTCTTTTACACTCTCTGACACTCTCTGAAACTCACTGACACTCTCTGACACTCACTGACACTCTCTGAAACTCTTTGACACTCTCTGACACTCTCAGGCACTGTCTGACACTCTCTGAAACTCTCTGAAAATCTCTGACACTCTCTGGCACTCTCTGAAGCTCTCTGAAACTCTCTGACACTCAGTGACACTCTCTGAAAATCTCTGAAACTCTCTGACACTCTCAGAAACTCTCTGAAACTCTCTGAAACTGTCTGACACTCTGTAACACTCTCCGAAACTCTGTGACACTCTCTGAAACACTCAAAAACTCTCAGAAACTCTCTGACATTCTCTGACACTCTGAAACTCTCTGAAACTCTCTGAAAATCTCAGAAACTCTCAGAAAATCTCTGAAATTCTCTGAAACTCTCTGACACTCTCTGACAATCTCTGACACTCTCTGACACTCTCTGACAGTCTCTGAAAATCTCTGACAATCTCTGACACACTCAGGAACTCTCAGGAACTCCCTGACACTCTCAGACACTCTCTGAAATACTCTGAC
This sequence comes from Heterodontus francisci, assembly GCF_036365525.1. Lineage (NCBI taxonomy): Eukaryota > Metazoa > Chordata > Chondrichthyes > Heterodontiformes > Heterodontidae > Heterodontus > Heterodontus francisci. The sequence goes on along the minus strand of NC_090398.1, from coordinate 55,573,045 downwards.
ACTCTCAGACACTCTCTGAAACAATCTGAAACCCTCTGACACACTCTGAAACTCTCTGAAACTCTTTGACACTCTCTGACACTCTCTGAAACTCACTGACATTCTCTGAAGCTCTCTGACACTCTCTGACACTCTCTGCAATCTCTCTGACACTCTCCGACAGTCTGTGACACTCTCTGAAACTCTCTGACACTCTCTGACACTCTCTGACAAACTCAGAAACTCTCAGAGAGTCTCTGGCAATCTCTGACACGCACAGACACTCTCTGAAACTCTCTGACACTCTCTGAAACTCTCTGACACTCTCTGACACTCTCTGAAACTCTCTGAAACTCTCTGACACTCTCTGACACTCTCTGACAAACTCAGAAACTCTCAGAAAGTCTCTGGCAATCTCTGACACGCACAGACACTCTCTGAAACTCTCTGACACTCTCTGAAACTCTCTGACACTCTCTGACACTCTCTGAAACTCTCTGAAACTCTCTGACACTCTCAGACATTCTCTGAAACTCTTTGACACTCTCAGAAACTCTCAGAAAATCTCTGAAACTCTCAGACACACTCTGACACTCTCTGAAGCTCTCTGAAATTCTCTGACACGCTGTGAAACTCTCAGAAACTCTCTGAAACTCTCTGACACTCTCTGACACTCTGTGAAACTCTCAGAAACTCTCAGAACCCTCTGACACTCTCTTACACTCATTGAAACTCTCTGTCACTATCTGACACTCTCTGACACACTCTGAAGCTGTCTGAAACTCTCTGAAACTCTCTGACATTCTCTGAAGCTCTCTGATACTCTCTGATACTCTCTGCAATCTCTCTGACACTCTCTGACAGTCTGTGACACTCTCTGAAACTCTCTGACACTCTCTGACACACTCAGAAACTCTCAGAAACTCTCTGGCAATCTCTGACACGCTCAGACACTCTCTGAAACTCTCTGACACTTTCTGAAAATCTCTGACACTCTCCGACACTCTCTGAAACTCTCTGACACTCTCTGACACTATCTGACATTCTCTGAAACTCCTGGACACTCTCAGAAACTCTCTGAGTCTCTCTGACAGTCTCTGACACTCTGTGACACCCTCTGACACACGCAGAAACTCTCAGAACCCTCTGATACTCTCTTACACTCACAGATACTCTCAGAAACTCTCCTACATTCTCTGAAACTCTCTGAAACGCTCTGACACTCTCTGACACTCACTGAAACTCTGACACTCTCTGACACTCTCTGAAACTCTCTGACACTCATTGAAACTCTCTGTCACTATCTGACACTCTCTGACACTCTCTGAAGCTCTCTGAAACTCTCTGACATTCTCTGAAGCTCTCTGACACTCTCTGATACACTCTGCAATCTCTCTGACACTCTCTGACAGTCTGTGACACACTCTGAAACTCTCTGACACTCTCTGACACACTCAGAATCTCTCAGAAATTCTCTGGCAATCTCTGACACGCTCAGACACTCTCTGAAACTCTCTGACACTCTCTGACACTCTCTGACACTTTGTGACACTCCCTGAAACTCTCTGACACTCTCCGACACACTCAGAAACTCTCAGAAACTCTCTGGCACTCTCTGACACTCTCAGAAACTTTCTGAAACTCTCTGAAACTCTCTGACACTCTCTGAAACTCCTTTACACTCTCTGACACTCTCTGAAACTCACTGACACTCTCTGACATTCACTGACACTCTCTGAAACTCTCTGACACTCTGTGAAACTCGTTGAAACTCTCTGACTATCTCTGACAGTCTCTGACACTCTGTGACACCCTCTGACACACGCAGAAACTCTCAGAACCCTCTGACACTCTCTTACACTCACAGATACTCTCAGAAACTCTCCTACATTCTCTGAAACTCTCTGAAACTCTCTGACACTCTCTGATACTCACTGAAACTCTTTGACACTCTCTGATACTCTCCGAAAATCTCTGCCACTCTCAGAAACTCTCTGCCACTCTCCGACACTCACAGACACTCTCTGAAATTCTCTGACACTCTCTGAAACGCTCTGACACTCTCTGACACTCTCTGACGCTCTCTGAAACTCTCTGACACTCTCTGACACTCTCTGACACTTTGTGACACTCCCTGAAACTCTCTGACACTCTCCGACACACTCAGAAACTCTTTGACACTCTCTCACACTCTCAGGCACTGTCTGACACTCTCTGAAACTCTCTGAAAATCTCTGACACTGTCTGGCACTCTCTGAAGCTCTCTGAAACTCTCTGACACTCTGTGACACTCTCTGAAAATCTCTGAAACTCTCTGACACTCTCAGAAACTCTCGGAAACTCTCTGAAACTGTCTGACACTCTGTAACACTCTCTGAAACTCTGTGACACTCTCTGAAACACTCAAAAACTCTCAGAAACTCTCTGACAATCTCGGACACTCTCTGTCACTCTCTGACTCTGTCTGACACTCTCTGAAACTCTCAGAAACTCTCTGAAAATCTCAGAAACTCTCAGAAAATCTCTGAAATTCTCTGAAACTCTCTGACACTCTCTGACAATCTCTGACACTCTCTGACACTCTCTGAAGTTCTCTGAAATTCTCTGACACGCTGTGAAACTCTCAGCATCTCTCTGAAACTCTCTGACACTCTCTGACACTCTGTGAAACTCGTTGAAACTCTCTGACTCTCTCTGACAGTCTCTGACACTCTGTGACACCCTCTGACACACGCAGAAACTCTCAGAACCCTCTGACACTCTCTTACACTCACAGATACTCTCAGAAACTCTCCTACATTCTCTGAAACTCTCTGAAACTCTCTGACACTCTCTGATACTCACTGAAACTCTTTGACACTCTCTGATACTCTCCGAAAATCTCTGCCACTCTCAGAAACTCTCTGCCACTCTCCGACACTCACAGACACTCTCTGAAATTCTCTGACACTCTCTGAAACTCTCTGACACTCTCTGACACTCTCTGACACTGTCTGAAACTCTCTGACACTCTCTGACACTCTCTAAAACTCTCTGACACTCTCTGACACTATCTGACTCTCTCTGAAACTCTCTGACACTCTCTGACTCTCTGTGACACACTGTGAAACTCTCTGACACTCTCTGACACTCACAGATACTCTCAGAAACTCTCCGACATTCTCTGACACTCTCTGACACTATGACACTCTCAGACACTCTCGGACACTCTCTGAAACTCTTTGAAACTCGCTGACACTCTCTGACAGCCTCTGACACTCTGTGACACTCTCTGACACACTCAGAAACTCTCTGACACTCTCTGAAACTCTCTGACACTCATTGAAACTCTCTGTCACTATCTGACACTCTCTGACACTCTCTGAGGCTCTCTGAAACTCTCTGACACGCTATGAAACTCTCGGAATCTCTCTGAAACTCTCTGACCCTCTCTGACACTCTCTGAAACTCTCTGACACTCTCGGACACTCTCTGACAATCTGTGAAACTCTTTGAAACTCTCTGACACTCTCTGACACTCTGTGACACTCTCTGACACACTCAGAAACTCTCAGAAACCTCTGACACTCTCTGACACTCACAGATACTCTCAGAAACTCTCCTACATTCTCTGAAACTCTCTGAAACTCTCTGACACTCTCTGATACTCACTGAAACTCTTTGACACTCTCTGATACTCTCCGAAAATCTCTGCCACTCTCAGAAACTCTCTGCCACTCTCCGACACTCACAGACACTCTCTGAAATTCTCTGACACTCTCTGAAACGCTCTGACACTCTCTGACACTGTCTGAAACTCTCTGACACTCTCTGACACTCTCTGACACTCTCTAAAACTCTCTGACACTCTCTGACACTATCTGACTCTCTCTGAAACTCTCTGACACTCTCTGACTCTCTGTGACACACTGTGAAACTCTCTGACACTCTCTGACACTCACAGATACTCTCAGAAACTCTCCGACATTCTCTGACACTCTCTGACACTATGACACTCTCAGACACTCTCGGACATTCTCTGAAACTCTGTGAAACTCTTTGAAACTCTCTGACACTCTCTGACAGCCTCTGACACTCTGACACTCTCTGACACACTCAGAAACTCTCTGACACTCTCTGATACTCTCTGAAACTCTCTGACACTCATTGAAACTCTCTGTCACTATCTGACACTCTCTGACACACTCAGAAGCTCTCTGAAACTCTCTGACACGCTATGAAACTCTCGGAATCTCTCTGAAACTCTCTGACCCTCTCTGACACTCTCTGAAACTCTCTGACACTCTCGGACACTCTCTGACACTCTGTGAAACTCTTTGAAACTCTCTGACAGTCTCTGACAGCCTCTGACACTCTGTGACACTCTCTGACACACTCAGAAACTCTCAGAAACCTCTGACACTCTCTTACACTCACAGATACTCTCAGAAACTCTCCTCCATTCTCTGAAACTGTCTGAAACTCTCTGACACTCTCTGACAATCTCTGAAACTCTTTGACACTCTCTGACACTCATTGAAACTCTCTGTCACTATCTGACACTCTCTGACACTCTCTGAAGCTCTCTGAAACTCGCTGAAACTCTCTGCAATCTCTCTGACACCCTCTGACAGTCTGTGACACTCTCTGAAACTCTCTGACACTCTCTGAAACTCTCTGACACTCTCTGAAACTCTTTGACACTCTCAGAAACTCTCTGAAACTCTCTGACACTCTCAGAAACTCTCTGAAACTGTCTGACACTCTGTAACACTCTCTGAAACTCTGTGACACTCTCTGAAACACTCAAAAACTCTCAGAAACTCTCTGACAGTCTCTGACACTCTCTGACACTTTGTGACACTCCCTGAAACTCTCTGACACTCTCCGACACACTCAGAAACTCTCTGGCACTCTCAGAAACTTTCTGAAACTCTCTGACACTCTCTGAAACTCTTTTACACTCTCTGACACTCTCTGAAACTCACTGACACTCTCTGACACTCACTGACACTCTCTGAAACTCTTTGACACTCTCTCACACTCTCAGGCACTGTCTGACACTCTCTGAAACTCTCTGAAAATCTCTGACACTCTCTGGCACAATCTGAAGCTCTCTGACACTCTCGGACACTCTCTGACACTCTGTGAAACTCTTTGAAACTCTCTGACAGTCTCTGACAGCCTCTGACACTCTGTGACACTCTCTGACACACTCAGAAACTCTCAGAAACCTCTGACACTCTCTTACACTCACAGATACTCTCAGAAACTCTCCTCCATTCTCTGAAACTGTCTGAAACTCTCTGACACTCTCTGACAATCTCTGAAACTCTTTGACACTCTCTGACAATCTCTGACACTCTCTGTCACTATCTGACACTCTCTGACACTCTCTGAAGCTCTCTGAAACTCGCTGAAACTCTCTGCAATCTCTCTGACACCCTCTGACAGTCTGTGACACTCTCTGAAACTCTCTGACACTCTCTGAAACTCTTTGACACTCTCAGAAACTCTCTGAAACTCTCAGACACACTCTGACACTCTCTGACACGCTGTGAAACTCTCGGAATCTCTCTGAAACTCTCTGACCCTCTCTGACACTCTCTGAAACTCTCTGACAGTCTCTGACACTCTCTGACACTTTGTGACACTCCCTGAAACTCTCTGACACTCTCCGACACACTCAGAAACTCTCTGGCACTCTCAGAAACTTTCTGAAACTCTCTGACACTCTCTGAAACTCTTTTACACTCTCTGACACTCTCTGAAACTCACTGACACTCTCTGACACTCACTGACACTCTCTGAAACTCTTTGACACTCTCTCACACTCTCAGGCACTGTCTGACACTCTCTGAAACTCTCTGAAAATCTCTGACACTCTCTGGCACAATCTGAAGCTCTCTGAAACTCTCTGACAATCTGTGACACTCTCTGAAAATCTCTGAAACTCTCTGACACTCTCAGAAACTCTCTGAAACTGTCTGACACTCTGTAACACTCTCTGAAACTCTGTGACACTCTCTGAAACACTCAAAAACTCTCAGAAACTCTCTGACATTCTCTGACACTCTCTGTCACTCTCTGACTCTCTCTGACACTCTCTGAAACTCTCTGAAAATCTCAGAAACTCTCAGAAAATCTCTGAAATTCTCTGAAACTCTCTGACACTCTCCGACAATCTCTGACACTCTCTGACACTCTCTGACAGTCTCTGAAAATCTCTGACAATCTCTGACACACTCAGGAACTCTCAGGAACGCCCTGACACTCGCAGACACTCTCTGAAATACTCTGACACTCTCAGACACTCTCTGAAATAATCTGAAACCCTCTGACACACTCTGAAACTCTCTGAAACTCTTTGACACTCTCTAACACTCTCTGAAACTCTCTGCATTCTCTGAAGCTCTCTGACACTCTCTGACACTCTCTGCAATCTCTCTGACACTCTCCGACAGTCTGTGACACTCTCTGAAACTCTCTGACACTCTCTGACAAACTCAGAAACTCTCAGAAACTCTCTGGCAATCTCTGACACGCACAGACACTCTCTGAAACTCTCTGACACTCTCTGAAACTCTCTGACACTCTCTGACACTCTCTGAAACTCTTGAAACTCTCTGACACTCTCAGACATTCTCTGAAACTCTTTGACACTCTCAGAAACGCTCTGAAACTCTCAGACACACTCTGACACTCTCTGAAGCTCTCTGAAATTCTCTGACACGCTGTGAAACTCTCAGAATCTCTCTGAAACTCTCAGAAACTCTCCTACATTCTCTGAAACTCTCTGAAACTCTCTGAAACTCTCTGACACTCTCTGATACTCACTGAAACTCTCTGATACTCACTGAAACTCTTTGACACTCACTGATACTCTCAGAAAATCTCTGACACTCTCTGAAACTCTCTGAAACTCTCTGACACTCATTGAAACTCTCTGTCACTATCTGACACTCTCTGACACACTCTGAAGCTCTCTGAAACTCTCTGAAACTCTCTGACATTCTCTGAAGCTCTCTGACACTTTCTGATACTCTCTGCAATCTCTCTGACAGTCTGTGACACTCTCTGACACTCTCTGACACTCTCTGACACACTCAGAAACTCTCAGAAACTCTCTGGCAATCTCTGACACGCTCAGACACTCTCTGAAACTCTCTGACACTCTCTGAAACTCTCTGACACTCTCCGACACTCTCTGAAACTCTCTGACACTATCTGACATTCTCTGAAACTCTTTGACACTCTCAGAAACTCTCTGAGTCTCTCTGACAGTCTCTGACACTCTGTGACACTCTGTGAAACTCATTGAAATTCTCTGACTCTCTCTGACAGTCTCTGACACTCTGTGACACCCCCTGACACACGCAGAAACTCTCAGAACCCACTGACACTCTCTTACACTCACAGATACTCTCAGAAACTCTCCTACATTCTCTGAAACTCTCTGAAACTCTCTGACACTCTCTGATACTCACTGAAACTCTTTGACACTCTCTGAAAATCTCTGACACTCACTGAAACTCTCTGAAACTCTCTGACACTCATTGAAACTCTCTGTCACTATCTGACACTCTCTGACACTCTCTGAAGCTCTCTGAAACTCTCTGAAACTGTCTGACATTCTCTGAAGCTCTCTGACACTCTCTGATACTCTCTGAAGCTCTCTGACACTCTCTGACACTCTCAGACACACTCTGACACTCTCTGAACCTCTCTGAAACTCTCTGACACGCTGTGAAACTCTCGGAATCTCTCTGAAACTCTCTGACCCTCTCTGACACTCTCTGAAACTCTCTGACACTCTCTGACACACTCTGACACTTTGTGACACTCCCTGAAACTCTCTGACACTCTCCGACACACTCAGAAACTCTCAGAAACTCTCTGGCACTCTCTGACACTCTCAGAAACTTTCTGAAACTCTCTGAAACTCTCTGACACTCTCTGAAACTCTTTTACACTCTCTGACACTCTCTGAAACTCACTGACACTCTCTGACACTCACTGACACTCTCTGAAACTCTTTGACACTCTCTGACACTCTCAGGCACTGTCTGACACTCTCTGAAACTCTCTGAAAATCTCAGAAACTCTCAGAAAATCTCTGAAATTCTCTGAAACTCTCTGACACTCTCCGACAATCTCTGACACTCTCTGACACTCTCTGACAGTCTCTGAAAATCTCTGACAATCTCTGACACACTCAGGAACTCTCAGGAACGCCCTGACACTCGCAGACACTCTCTGAAATACTCTGACACTCTCAGACACTCTCTGAAATAATCTGAAACCCTCTGACACACTCTGAAACTCTCTGAAACTCTTTGACACTCTCTAACACTCTCTGAAACTCTCTGCATTCTCTGAAGCTCTCTGACACTCTCTGACACTCTCTGCAATCTCTCTGACACTCTCCGACAGTCTGTGACACTCTCTGAAACTCTCTGACACTCTCTGACAAACTCAGAAACTCTCAGAAACTCTCTGGCAATCTCTGACACGCACAGACACTCTCTGAAACTCTCTGACACTCTCTGAAACTCTCTGACACTCTCTGACACTCTCTGAAACTCTTGAAACTCTCTGACACTCTCAGACATTCTCTGAAACTCTTTGACACTCTCAGAAACGCTCTGAAACTCTCAGACACACTCTGACACTCTCTGAAGCTCTCTGAAATTCTCTGACACGCTGTGAAACTCTCAGAATCTCTCTGAAACTCTCAGAAACTCTCCTACATTCTCTGAAACTCTCTGAAAATCTCTGACACTCTCTGAAACTCTCTGACACTCATTGAAACTCTCTGTCACTATCTGACACTCTCTGACACACTCTGAAGCTCTCTGAAACTCTCTGAAACTCTCTGACATTCTCTGAAGCTCTCTGACACTTTCTGATACTCTCTGCAATCTCTCTGACAGTCTGTGACACTCTCTGAAACTCTCTGACACTCTCTGACACTCTCTGACACACTCAGAAACTCTCAGAAACTTTCTGGCAATCTCTGACACGCTCAGACACTCTCTGAAACTCTCTGACACTCTCTGAAACTCTCTGACACTCTCCGACACTCTCTGAAACTCTCTGACACTATCTGACATTCTCTGAAACTCTTTGACACTCTCAGAAACTCTCTGAGTCTCTCTGACAGTCTCTGACACTCTGTGACACTCTGTGAAACTCATTGAAATTCTCTGACTCTCTCTGACAGTCTCTGACACTCTGTGACACCCCCTGACACACGCAGAAACTCTCAGAACCCACTGACACTCTCTTACACTCACAGATACTCTCAGAAACTCTCCTACATTCTCTGAAACTCTCTGAAACTCTCTGACACTCTCTGATACTCACTGAAACTCTTTGACACTCTCTGAAAATCTCTGACACTCACTGAAACTCTCTGAAACTCTCTGACACTCATTGAAACTCTCTGTCACTATCTGACACTCTCTGACACTCTCTGAAGCTCTCTGAAACTCTCTGAAACTGTCTGACATGCTCTGAAGCTCTCTGACACTCTCTGATACTCTCTGAAGCTCTCTGACACTCTCTGACACTCTCTGACACTCTCAGACACACTCTGACACTCTCTGAACCTCTCTGAAACTCTCTGACACGCTGTGAAACTCTCGGAATCTCTCTGAAACTCTCTGACCCTCTCTGACACTCTCTGAAACTCTCTGACACTCTCTGACACACTCTGACACTTTGTGACACTCCCTGAAACTCTCTGACACTCTCCGACACACTCAGAAACTCTCAGAAACTCTCTGGCACTCTCTGACACTCTCAGAAACTTTCTGAAACTCTCTGAAACTCTCTGACACTCTCTGAAACTCTTTTACACTCTCTGACACTCTCTGAAACTCACTGACACTCTCTGACACTCACTGACACTCTCTGAAACTCTTTGACACTCTCTGACACTCTCAGGCACTGTCTGACACTCTCTGAAACTCTCTGAAAATCTCTGACACTCTCTGGCACTCTCTGAAGCTCTCTGAAACTCTCTGACACTCAGTGACACTCTCTGAAAATCTCTGAAACTCTCTGACACTCTCAGAAACTCTCTGAAACTCTCTGAAACTGTCTGACACTCTGTAACACTCTCCGAAACTCTGTGACACTCTCTGAAACACTCAAAAACTCTCAGAAACTCTCTGACATTCTCTGACACTCTGAAACTCTCTGAAACTCTCTGAAAATCTCAGAAACTCTCAGAAAATCTCTGAAATTCTCTGAAACTCTCTGACACTCTCTGACAATCTCTGACACTCTCTGACACTCTCTGACAGTCTCTGAAAATCTCTGACAATCTCTGACACACTCAGGAACTCTCAGGAACTCCCTGACACTCTCAGACACTCTCTGAAATACTCTGACACTCTCAGACACTCTCTGAAACAATCTGAAACCCTCTGACACACTCTGAAACTCTCTGAAACTCTTTGACACTCTCTGACACTCTCTGAAACTCACTGACATTCTCTGAAGCTCTCTGACACTCTCAGACACTCTCTGCAATCTCTCTGACACTCTCCGACAGTCTGTGACACTCTCTGAAACTCTCTGACACTCTCTGACACTCTCTGACAAACTCAGAAACTCTCAGAGAGCCTCTGGCAATCTCTGACACGTACAGACACTCTCTGAAACTCTCTGACACTCTCTGAAACTCTCTGACACTCTCTGACACTCTCTGAAACTCTCTGAAACTCTCTGACACTCTCTGACACTCTCTGACAAACTCAAACTCTCAGAAAGTCTCTGGCAATCTCTGACACGCACAGACACTCTCTGAAACTCTCTGACACTCTCTGAAACTCTCTGACACTCTCTGACACTCTCTGAAACTCTCTGAAACTCTCTGACACTCTCAGACATTCTCTGAAACTCTTTGACACTCTCAGAAACTCTCAGAAAATCTCTGAAACTCTCAGACACACTCTGACACTCTCAGAAACTCTCTGAAACTCTCTGACACTCTCTGACACTCTGTGAAACTCTCTGACAAACTCAGAAACTCTCAGAAAGTCTCTGGCAATCTCTGACACGCACAGACACTCTCTGAAACTCTCTGACACTCTCTGAAACTCTCTGACACTCTCTGACACTCTCTGAAACTCTCTGAAACTCTCTGACACTCTCAGACATTCTCTGAAACTCTTTGACACTCTCAGAAGCTCTCAGAAAATCTCTGAAACTCTCAGACACACTCTGACACTCTCAGAAACTCTCTGAAACTCTCTGACACTCTCTGACACTCTGTGAAACTCTCAGAAACTCTCAGAACCCTCTGACACTCTCTTACACTCACAGATACTCTCAGAAACTCTCCTACATTCTCTGAAACTCTCTTAAACTCTCTGACACTCTCTGATACTCACTGAAACTGTTTGACACTCTCTGATACTCTCAGAAAATCTCAGACACTCACTGAAACTCTCTGAAACTCTCTGACACTCATTGAAACTCTCTGTCACTATCTGACACTCTCTGACACACTCTGAAGCTGTCTGAAACTCTCTGAAACTCTCTGACATTCTCTGAAGCTCTCTGACACTCTCTGATACTCTCTGCAATCTCTCTGACACTCTCTGACAGTCTGTGACACTCTCTGAAACTCTCTGACACTCTCTGACACACTCAGAATCTCTCAGAAATTCTCTGGCAATCTCTGACACGCTCAGACACTCTCTGAAACTCTCTGACACTCTCTGACACTCTCTGACACTTTGTGACACTCCCTGAAACTCTCTGACACTCTCCGACACACTCAGAAACTCTCAGAAACTCTCTGGCACTCTCAGAAACTTTCTGAAACTCTCTGAAACTCTCTGAAACGCTCTGACACTCTCTGACACTCACTGAAACTCTTTGGCACTCTCTGACACTCTCTGAAACTCTCTGACACTCATTGAAACTCTCTGTCACTTTCTGACACTCTCTGACACTCTCTGAAGCTCTCTGAAACTCTCTGACATTCTCTGAAGCTCTCTGACACTCTCTGATACACTCTGCAATCTCTCTGACACTCTCTGACAGTCTGTGACACTCTCTGAAACACTCTGACACTCTCTGACACACTCAGAATCTCTCAGAAATTCTCTGGCAATCTCTGACACGCTCAGACACTCTCTGAAACTCTCTGACACTCTCTGACACTCTCTGACACTTTGTGACACGCCCTGAAACTCTCTGACACTCTCCGACACACTCAGAAACTCTCAGAAACTCTCTGGCACTCTCAGAAACTTTCTGAAACTCTCTGAAACTCTCTGACACTCTCTGAAACTCTTTTACACTCTCTGACACTCTCTGAATCTCACTGACACTCTCTGACATTCACTGACACTCTCTGAAACTCTTTGACACTCTCTCACACTCTCAGGCACTGTCTGACACTCTCTGAAACACTCAAAAACTCTCAGAAACTCTCTGACACTCTCTGACAATCTCTATCAGTCTCTGACTGTCTCTGACACTCTCTGAAACTCTGTGAAACTCTCTGACACTCTCTGAAACTCTCTGAAACTCTCTGAAACTGTCTGACACTCTGTAACACTCTCTGAAACTCTGTGAAACTCTCTGACACTCTCTGAAACTCTCTGAAACCCTCTGAAACTGTCTGACACTCTGTAACATTCTCTGACACTCTCTGTCACTCTCTGACTCTGTCTGACACTCTCTGAAACTCTCAGAAACTCTCTGAAAATCTCTGAAATTCTCTGAAACTCTCTGACACTCTCTGAAACTCTTTGACACTCTCAGAAACTCTCTGAAACTCTCAGACACACTCTGGCACTCTCTGAACCTCTCTGAAACTCTCTGACACGCTGTGAAACTCTCGGAATCTCTCTGAAACTCTCTGACCCTCTCTGACACTCTCTGAAACTCTCTGACACTCTCTGACACACTCTGACACTTTGTGACACTCCCTGAAACTCTCTGACACTCTCCGACACACTCAGAAACTCTCAGAAACTCTCTGGCACTCTCTGACACTCTCAGAAACTTTCTGAAACTCTCTGAAACTCTCTGACACTCTCTGAAACTCCTTTACACTCTCTGACACTCTCTGAAACTCACTGACACTCTCTGACACTCACTGACACTCTCTGAAACTCTCTGACACTCTCTGACACTCTCAGGCACTGTCTGACACTCTCTGAAACTCTCTGAAAATCTCTGACACTCTCTGGCACTCTCTGAAGCTCTCTGAAACTCTCTGACACTCAGTGACACTCTCTGAAAATCTCTGAAACTCTCTGACACTCTCTGAAACTCTCTGAAACTCTCTGAAACTGTCTGACACTCTGTAACACTCTCTGAAACTCTGTGACACTCTCTGAAACACTCAAAAACTCTCAGAAACTCTCTGACATTCTCTGACACTCTCTGAAACTCTCTGACACTCTCTGACACTCTCTGAAACTCTCTGACACTCTCTGACACACTCTGACACTTTGTGACACTCCCTGAAACTCTCTGACACTCTCCGACACACTCAGAAACTCTCAGAAACTCTCTGGCACTCTCTGACACTCTCAGAAACTTTCTGAAACTCTCTGAAACTCTCTGACACTCTCTGAAACTCCTTTACACTCTCTGAAACTCACTGACACTCTCTGACACTCACTGACACTCTCTGAAACTCTCTGACACTCTCTGACACTCTCAGGCACTGTCTGACACTCTCTGACACTCTCTGAAACTCTCTGAAAATCTCTGACACTCTCTGGCACTCTCTGAAGCTCTCTGAAACTCTTTGACACTCAGTGACACTCTCTGAAAATCTCTGAAACTCTCTGACACTCTCAGAAACTCTCTGAAACTCTCTGAAACTGTCTGACACTCTGTAACACTCTCTGAAACTCTGTGACACTCTCTGAAACAGTCAAAAACTCTCAGAAACTCTCTGACATTCTCTGACACTCTCTGAAACTCTCTGAAACTCTCTGACACTCATTGAAACTCTCTGTCACTATCTGACACTGTCTGACACTCTCTGAAGCTGTCTGAAACTCTCTGAAACTCTCTGACATTCTCTGAAGCTCTCTGACACTCTCTGATACTCTCTGCAATCTCTCTGACACTCTCTGACAGTCTGTGACACTCTCTGAAACTCTCTGACACTCTCTGACACTCTCTGACACACTCAGAATCTCTCAGAAACTCTCTGGCAATCTCTGACACGCTCAGACACTCTCTGAAACTCTCTGACACTCTCTGAAACTCCTTTACACTCTCTGACACTCTCTGAAACTCTCTGACACTCTCTGACACTCACTGACACTCTCTGAAACACTCAAAAACTCTCAGAAACTCTCTGACATTCTCTGACACTCTCTGAAACTCTCTGAAACTCTCTGACACTCATTGAAACTCTCTGTCACTATCTGACACTGTCTGACACTCTCTGAAGCTGTCTGAAACTCTCTGAAACTCTCTGACATTCTCTGAAGCTCTCTGACACTCTCTGATACTCTCTGCAATCTCTCTGACACTCTCTGACAGTCTGTGACACTCTCTGAAACTCTCTGACACTCTCTGACACTCTCTGACACTCTCTGACACACTCAGAATCTCTCAGAAACTCTCTGGCAATCTCTGACACGCTCAGACACTCTCTGAAACTCTCTGACACTCTCTGACACTCTCTGAAACTCCTTTACACTCTCTGACACTCTCTGAAACTCTCTGACACTCTCTGACACTCACTGACACTCTCTGAAACTCTTTGACACTCTCTGACACTCTCAGGCACTGTCTGACAATCTCTGAAACTCTCTGACACTCTCTGAAACTCTCTGAAAATCTCTGACACTCTCTGACACTCTCTGAAGCTCTCTGAAACTCTCTGACACTCTGTGACACTCTCTGAAACTCTCTGACACTATCTGACACTCTCTGAAACTTTCTGACACTCTCTGAAACTCTCTGAAACTCTCTGAAATTCTCTGACACTCTCAGAAACTCTCAGAATCTCTGAAACTCTCTGAAACACTCTGACACTCTGTGTCACTCTCTGAAACTCTCTGACACTCTCTGAAACACTCAAAAACTCTCAGAAACTCTCTGACACTCTCTGACAATCTTTATCACTCTCTGACTCTCTCTGACACTCTCTGAAACTCTGTGAAACTCTCAGAAACTCTCAGAAACACTCTGACACTCTGTTACACTCTCTGAAACTCTCTGGTACTCTCCGACACTCTCAAAAACTCTCTAAAACTCTCTGAAACTCTCTGACATTCTCTGAAACTCTCTGAAACTCTCTGACACTCTCTGAAACTCTCTGACACTCTCTGACACTCATTGACACTCTCTGAAACCTTTTGACACTCTATGACACTCTCAGGCACTGTCTGACACTCTCTGAAACTCTCTGACACTCTCTGAAACTCTCTGAAAATCTCTGACACTCTCTGACACTCTCTGAAGCTCTCTGACACTATCTGACACTCTCTGAAACTTTCTGACACTCTCTGAAACACTCTGAAACTCTCTGAAACTCTCTGACACTCTCAGAAACGCTCAGGAACTCTCTGAAACTCTCTGAAACTCTCTGACACTCTGTGACACTCTCTGAAACTCTCTGACACTCTCTGAAACACTCAAAAACTCTCAGAAACTCTCTGACACTCTGTGACAGTCTCTATCACTCTCTGACTCTCTCTGACACTCTCTGAAACTCTCAGAAACTCTCAGAAAATCTCTGAAATTCTCTGAAATTCTCTGAAACTCTCTGAAACTCTCTGACAATCCCTGACGCTCTGTGACACACTCGGACACTCTCTGAAAATCTCTGACACTCTCTGAAGCACTCTGACACTCTCAGACACTCTCTGAAACAGTCTGAAACCCTCTGACACACTCTGAAACTCTCTGACCCTCACTGAAACTCTCTGAAACTCTCTGAAACTCTCAGAAACTCTCTGAAACTCTCTGACACTTTCTGAAACTCTCTGACAATCTCTGACACTCTCTGGCACGGTCTGAAACTCTCTGACATGCCCTGACACTCTCCGACACTCTCAGACAGTCTCTCACACTCTCTGAAATTCTCTGACACTCTCTGACACTCTCTGACACTCTCTGAAACTCTCTGACACTGTCTGACACTCTCAGAAACTCTCTCAAACTGTCTGAAATTCTCTGAAACTCTCTGACAATCCCTGACAATCTGTGACACTCTCCGAAAGTCTCTGACACTCTCTGACACTCTCTGACACACTCAGAAACTCTCAGAAGCTCTCTGACACTCTCAGACACACTCAGAAACTCTCTGAAACTCTGATAACTCTCTGACACTCTCAGACACTCTCTGACACTCTCTGACAATCTCTAACACTCTCGGACACTCTCTGGCACTCTCTGAAACTTTCTGACAATCTCTGACACTCTCTGACGCTCTCTGAAACTCTCTGAAACACTTTGACACTCTCTGACAGTCTCTGAAACTCTCTGACACTCTCTGAAACGCTCTGCCACTCTCTGCCACTCTCTGAAACTCTCTGACACTCTCTGACACTCTTTGACATTCTCTGAAACTCTTTGACACTCTCAGAAACTCTCTGAAACTCTCAGACACACTCTGACATTCTCTGGAGCTCTCTGAAACTCTCTGACACGCTGTGAAACTCTCAGAATCTCTCTGAAAATCACTGAACCTCTCTGACACTCTCTGAAACTCTCTGACACTCTCTGACACACTCTGACACTTTGTAACACTCCCTGAAAATCTCTGACACTCTCCGACACACTCAGAAACTCTCAGAAACTCTCTGGCACTCTCTGAAACTCTCAAAAACTCTCTGAAACACTCTGAAACTCTCTGACACTCTCTGAAACTCTTTGACACTCTATGACACTCTCTGGAACTCTCTGACACTCTCTGACACTCACTGACACTCTCTGAAACTCTTTGAAATTCTCTGAAACTCTTTGACACTCTCAGAAACTCTCTGAAACTCTCAGACACACTCTGACATTCTCTGAAGCTCTCTGAAACTCTCTGACACGCTGTGAAACTCTCAGAATCTCTCTGAAAATCACTGAACCTCTCTGACACTCTCTGAAACTCTCTGACACTCTCTGACACACTCTGACACTTTGTAACACTCCCTGAAAATCTCTGACACTCTCCGACACACTCAGAAACTCTCAGAAACTCTCTGGCACTCTCTGAAACTCTCAAAAACTCTCTGACACTCTCTGAAACGCTCTGCCACTCTCTGACACTCTCAGAAACTCTCTGATACTCTCCAACACTCACTGACACTCTCCGAAACTCTCTGACACTCTCTGAAGCTCTTTGACACTCTCTGACAGTCTCTGAAACTCTCTGACGCCCTCTGACACTCTGTGGCACTGTCTGAAACTCTCTGACACTCTCTGACACTCTCTGACACTCTCAGACAGTCTCTCACACTCTCTGACACTCTATGACACTCTCAGACACTCTCTGACACTCTCTGACGCTCTCTGAAACTCTCTGACACTATCTGACACTCTCTGAAACTCTTTGACACTCTCTGACACTCTCTGAAACTCTCTGAAACTCTCTGACACTCACTGAAACTCTCTGTCACTCTCTGACACGCTCTGACAACCTCTGAAGCTCTCTGTAACACTCTGAATCTCTCTGACTCTCTCTGAGGCTCTCTGACACTCTGTGACACACTCTGCAATCTCTCTGACATTCTCTGAAAGTCTGTGACACTCTCTGAAACACTCTGACATTCTCTGACACTCTCTGACACACTCAGAAACTCTCAGAAACTCTCTGAAACTCTGTGACACTCTCTGACACACTCTGACAATCTCTGACACTCTGTGACACTCTCGGACACTCTCTGAAAATCTCTGACACACTCAGGAACTCTCAGGAACTCTCTGATACTCTCTGACACTCTCAGACACTCTCTGAAACACTCTGACACTCTCAGACACTCTCTGAAACAATCTGAAACCCTCTGACACACTCTGAAACTCTCTGACCCTCACTGAAACACTCTGAAACTCTCAGAAACTCTCTGAAACTCTCTGACTCTCTCTGACACTCTCTGAAACTCTCTGACACTGTCTGGCGCTCTCAGAAACTCTCTCAAACTGTCTGAAACTCTCTGAAACTCTCTGATACACCCGGACAATCTGTGACACTCCCCGAAACTCTCTGACACTCTCTGACACACTCAGAAACCCTCAGAAGCTCTCTGACACTCTCTGACACTCTCAGAAGATCTCAGAAACTCTCTGACACTCTCTGACACTCTCTGACACTCTCAGACAGTCTCTCACACTCTCTGACACTCTATGACACTCTCAGACACTCTCTGACACTCTCTGACGCTCTCTGAAACTCTCTGACACTATCTGACACTCTCTGAAACTCTTTGACACTCTCTGACACTCTCTGAAACTCTCTGAAACTCTCTGACACTCACTGAAACTCTCTGTCACTCTCTGACACGCTCTGACAACCTCTGAAGCTCTCTGTAACACTCTGAATCTCTCTGACTCTCTCTGAGGCTCTCTGACACTCTGTGACACACTCTGCAATCTCTCTGACATTCTCTGAAAGTCTGTGACACTCTCTGAAACACTCTGACATTCTCTGACACTCTCTGACACACTCAGAAACTCTCAGAAACTCTCTGAAACTCTGTGACACTCTCTGACACACTCTGACAATCTCTGACACTCTGTGACACTCTCGGACACTCTCTGAAAATCTCTGACACACTCAGGAACTCTCAGGAACTCTCTGATACTCTCTGACACTCTCAGACACTCTCTGAAACACTCTGACACTCTCAGACACTCTCTGAAACAATCTGAAACCCTCTGACACACTCTGAAACTCTCTGACCCTCACTGAAACACTCTGAAACTCTCAGAAACTCTCTGAAACTCTCTGACTCTCTCTGACACTCTCTGAAACTCTCTGACACTGTCTGGCGCTCTCAGAAACTCTCTCAAACTGTCTGAAACTCTCTGAAACTCTCTGATACACCCGGACAATCTGTGACACTCCCCGAAACTCTCTGACACTCTCTGACACACTCAGAAACCCTCAGAAGCTCTCTGACACTCTCTGACACTCTCAGAAGATCTCTGAAACACTCTGACACGCTCTGACGCTCTCTGACACTCTCTGACAATCTCTGACACTCTGTGACACTCTCTGACACTCTCTGAAAATCTCTGACACTCTCTGACACACTCAGGAACTCTCAGGAACTCTCTGACACTCTCTGACACTCTCAGATACTCTCTGAAACACTCTGACACTCTCAGACACTCTCTGAAACAATCTGAAACCCTCTGACACACTCTGAAACTCTCTGACGCTCACTGAAACACTCTGAAACTCTCAGATAATCTCTGAAACTCTCTGACACTCTCTGACACTCTCTGAAACTTTCTGACACTGTCTGCACTCTCAGAAACTCTCTCAAACTGTCTGAAATTCTCTGAAACTCTCTGACACTCCCTGAATCTGTGACACTCTACGAAACTCTCTGACACTCTCTGACAAACTCAGAAACTCTCAGAAGCTCTGTGACACTCTCAGAAACTCTCTGAAACTCTCTGACACTCTCTGACACACTGAGAAACTCTCTGACACTCTCTGACACTGTCTGAAACTCTCTGACACTCTCTGAAATTCTCTGAAATTCTCAGAGACACTCTGACACTCTCTGAAGCTCTCTGAAACTCTCTGACACGCTGTGAAACTCTCAGAAACTCTCTAAAAATCTCTGACCCGCTCTGACACTCTCTGAAACTCTCTGACACTCTCTGACACACTCTGACAATTTGTAACACTCCCTGAAAATCTCTGACACTCTCCGACACACTCAGAAACTCTCAGAAACTCTCTGGCGCTCTCTGACACTCTCAAAAACTCTCTGACACTCTCTGAAACTCTCTGACACTCTCTGAAACTCTTTGGCACTCTCTGACACTCTCTGAAACTCTCTGACACTCTCTGACACTCACTGACACTCCATGAAACTCTTTGACACTCTCTGACACTCTCAGGCACTGTCTGACACTCTCTGAAACTCTCTGAAAATCTCTGACACTCTCTGACACTCTCTGAAGCTCTCTCAAACTCTCTGACACTCTCTGACACTCTCTGAAACTCTCTGACACTATCTGACACTCTCTGAAACTTTCTGACACTCTCTGAAACTCTCTGAAACTCTCTGAAATACTCTGACACTCTCAGAAACTCTCAGAAACTCTCTGAAACTCTCTGAAACACTCTGACACACTCTGACACTCTCTGAAACTCTCTGACACTCTCTGAAACACTCAAAAACTCTCAGAAACTCTCTGACACTGTCTGACAATCTCTATCACTCTCTGACTCTCTCTGACACTCTCTGAAACTCTGTGAAACTCTGTGACACTCTCTGAAAATGTCTGACACTCTCTGACACACTCAGGAACTCTCAGGAACTCTCTGACACTCTCTGACACTCTCAGAAACTCTCTCAAACTGTCTGAAATTCTCTGAAACTCTCTGACACTCCCTGACAATCTGTGACACTCTACAAAACTCTCTGACACTCTCTGACAAACTCAGAAACTCTCAGAAGCTCTGTGACACTCTCAGAAACTCTCTGAAACTCTCTGACACTCTCTGACACACTCAGCAACTCTCGGACACTCTCTGACACTCTCTGAAGCTCTCTGAAACTCTCTGACACTATCTGAAACTCTTTGACACTCTCAGAAATTCTCTGAAACTCTCAGACACACTCTGACACTCTCTGAAGCTCGCTGAAACTCTCTGACACGCTGTGAAACTCTCAGAATCTCTCTGAAATTCTCTGAAACTCTCTGAAACACTCTGAAACTCTCTGACACTCTCTGACACTCTCTGACACAGTCTGACACTTTGTGACACTCACTGAAAGTCCCTGACACTCTCTGACACACTCAGGAACTCCCAGGAACTATCTGACACTCTCTGAAACTCTTTGACACTCTCTGACACTCTCTGAAACTCTTTGACACACTCTGACACTCTCTGAAGCTCTCTGAAACTCTCTGACACGCTGTTAAACTCTCAGAATCTCTCTGAAACTCTCTGTCACTGTCTGACACTCTGTGAAACTCATTGAAACTCTCTGACTCTCTCTGACAGTCTCTGACACTCTGTGACACTCTCTGACACACTCAGAAACTCTCAGAACCCTCAGACACTCTCTTACACTCACAGATACTCTCAGAAACTCTCCTACATTCTATGAAACTCTCTGAAACTCTCTGACACTCTCTGACACTCACTGAAACTCTTTGAGACTCTCTGATACTCTCAGAAAATCTCTGACACTCTCTGAAACTCTCTGACACTCATTGAAACTCTCTGTCACTATCTGACACTCTCAGAAACTCTCAGGAACTCTCTGAAACTCTCTGAAACTCTCTGACACTCTGTGACACTCTCTGAAACTCTCTGACACTCTCTGAAACACTCAAAAACTCTCAGAAACTCTCTGACACTCTGTGACAGTCTCTATCACTCTCTGACTCTCTCTGACACTCTCTGAAACTCTCAGAAACTCTCAGAAAATCTCTGAAATTCTCTGAAATTCTATGAAACTCTTTGAAACTCTCTGACAATCCCTGACGCTCTGTGACACACTCGGACACTCTCTGAAAATCTCTGACACTCTCTGAAGCACTCTGACACTCTCAGACACTCTCTGAAACAGTCTGAAACTCCCTGACCCTCACTGAAACTCTCTGAAACTCTCTGAAACTCTCAGAAACTCTCTGAAACTCTCTGAAACTCTCTGACACTTTCTGAAACTCTCTGACAATCTCTGACACTCTCTGGCACTGTCTGAAACTCTCTGACATGCCCTGACACTCTCTGACACTCTCAGACAGTCTCTCACACTCTCTGAAACTCTCTGACACTCTCTGACACTCTCTGACACTCTCTGAAACTCTCTGACACTGTCTGACACTCTCAGAAACTCTCCCAAACTGTCTGAAATTCTCTGAAACTCTCTGACAATCCCTGACAATCTGTGACACTCTCCGAAACTCTCTGACACTCTCTGACACTCTCTGACACACTCAGAAAATCTCAGAAGCTCTCTGACACTCTCAGACACACTCAGAAACTCTCTGAAACTCTGATAACTCTCTGACACTCTCAGACACTCTCTGACACTCTCTGACAATCTCTAACACTCTCGGACACTCTCTGGCACTCTCTGAAACTTTCTGACAATCTCTGACACTCTCTGACGCTCTCTGAAACTCTCTGAAAATCTCTGACACTCTCTGACACTCTCCGAAAGTCTCTGACACTCTCTGAAACTCTCTGACACACTCAGAAACTCTCAGAAACTCTCTGACACTCTCCGAAACTCACAGACACTCTCCGAAACTCTCTGACACTCTCTGAAACACTTTGACACTCTCTGACAGTCTCTGAAACTCTCTGAAACTCTCTGACACTCTCTGACACACTCAGAAACTCTCAGAAACTCTCTGGCAATCTCTGACACGCCCAGACACTCTCTGAAACTCTCTGACACTCTCTGAAACGCTCTGCCACTCTCTGACACTCTTTGAAACTCTCTGACACTCTCTGACACTCTTTGAAATTCTCTGAAACTCTTTGACACTCTCAGAAACTCTCTGAAACTCTCAGACACACTCTGACATTCTCTGAAGCTCTCTGAAACTCTCTGACACGCTGTGAAACTCTCAGAATCTCTCTGAAAATCACTGAACCTCTCTGACACTCTCTGAAACTCTCTGACACTCTCTGACACACTCTGACACTTTGTAACACTCCCTGAAAATCTCTGACACTCTCCGACACACAGAAACTCTCAGAAACTCTCTGGCACTCTCTGAAACTCTCAAAAACTCTCTGAAACACTCTAAAACTCTCTGAAACTCTCTGACACTCTCTGAAACTCTTTGACACTCTATGACACTCTATGACACACTCTGAAACTCTCTGACACTCTCTGACACTCACTGACACTCTCTGAAACTCTTTGACACTCTCTGACACTCTCAGGCACTGTCTGACACTCTCTGAAACTCTCTGAAAATCTCTGACACTCTCTGGCACTCTCTGAAGCGCTCTGAAACTCTCTGACACTCTGTGACACTCCCTGAAACTCTCTGACACTATCTGACACTCTCTGAAACTTTCTGACACTCTCTGAAACTCTCTGAAACTCTCTGACACTCTCAGAAACTCTCAGAAACTCTCTGATACTCTCTGACACTCTGTGACACTCTCTGACACTCTCTGACACTCTCTGAAACACTCAAAAACTCTCAGAAAATCTCTGACACTCTCTGACACTCTCTATCACTCTCTGACACTCTCTGACACTCTCTTAAACTCTCTGAAACTCTCAGACACACTCTGACATTCTCTGAAGCTCTCTGAAACTATCTGACACGCTGTGAAACTCTCAGAATCTCTCTGAAAATCACTGAACCTCTCTGACACTCTCTGAAACTCTCTGACACTCTCTGACACACTCTGACACTTTGTAACACTCCCTGAAAATCTCTGACACTCTCCGACACACTCAGAAACTCTCAGAAACTCTCTGGCACTCTCTGAAACTCTCAAAAACTCTCTGAAACACTCTGAAACTCTCTGACACTCTCTGAAACACTTTGACACTCTATGACACTCTCTGAAACTCTCTGACACTCTCTGACACTCACTGACACTCTCTGAAACTCTTTGACACTCTCTGGCACTCTCAGGCACTGTCTGACACTCTCTGAAACTCTCTGAAAATCTCTGACACTCGGTGGCACTCTCTGAAGCGCTCTTAAACACTCTGACACTCTGTGACACTCCTTGAAACTCTCTGACACTATCTGACACTCTCTGAAACACTCAAAAACTCTCAGAAACTCTCTGACACTCTCTGACACTCTCTGACACTCTCTGAAACTCTCTGAAACTCTGTGAAACTCTCAGAAACTCTCAGAAAATCTCTGAAATTCTCTGAAACTTTCTGACACTCTCTGACAATCTGTGACACTCTCCGAAACTCTCTGATACTCTCTGACACTCTCTGACAAACTCAGAAACTCTCAGAAGCTCTCTGACACTCTCCGACAATCTCTAAACTCTCGGACACTCTCTGACACTCTCTGAAACTTTCTGACAATCTCTGACACTCTCTGACGCTCTCTGAAACTCTCTGAAAATCTCTGACACTCTCTGACACACTCCGAAAGTCTCTGACACTCTCTGACACTCTGTGACACTCTCTGAAACTCTCTGACACACTCAGAAACTCTCAG
The DNA here is from genome assembly GCF_036365525.1 of Heterodontus francisci. Classification (NCBI taxonomy): domain Eukaryota; kingdom Metazoa; phylum Chordata; class Chondrichthyes; order Heterodontiformes; family Heterodontidae; genus Heterodontus; species Heterodontus francisci. The sequence goes on along the minus strand of NC_090398.1, from coordinate 55,548,748 downwards.
AAACTCTCTGACACTCTCCGAAACTCACAGACACTCTCCGAAACTCTCTGACACTCTCTGAAACACTTTGACACTCTCTGACAGTCTCTGAAACTCTCTGACACTCTCTGACACACTGAGAAACTCTCGGAAACTCTCTGGCAATCTCTGACACGCCCAGACACTCTCTGAAACTCTCTGACACTCTCTGAAACGCTCTGCCACTCTCTGACACTCTCTGAAACTCTCTGACACTCTCTGACACTCTTTGACATTCTCTGAAACTCTTTGACACTCTCAGAAACTCTCTGAAACTCTCAGACACACTCTGACATTCTCTGAAGCTCTCTGAAACTCTCTGACACGCTGTGAAACTCTCAGAATCTCTCTGAAAATCACTGAACCTCTCTGACACTCTCTGAAACTCTCTGACACTCTCTGACACACTCTGACGCTATGTAACACTCCCTGAAAATCTCTGACACTCTCCGACACACTCAGAAACTCTCAGAAACTCTCTGGCACTCTCTGAAACTCTCAAAATCTCTCTGAAACACTCTAAAACTCTCTGAAACTCTCTGACACTCTCTGAAACTCTTTGACACTCTATGACACTCTATGACACACTCTGAAACTCTCTGACACTCTCTGACACTCACTGACACTCTCTGAAACTCTTTGACACTCTCTGACACTCTCAGGCACTGTCTGACACTCTCTGAAACTCTCTGAAAATCTCTGACACTCTCTGGCACTCTCTGAAGCGCTCTGAAACTCTCTGACACTCTGTGACACTCCCTGAAACTCTCTGACACTATCTGACACTCTCTGAAACTTTCTGACACTCTCTGAAACTCTCTGAAACTCTCTGACACTCTCAGAAACTCTCAGAAACTCTCTGATACTCTCTGACACTCTGTGACACTCTCTGACACTCTCTGACACTCTCTGAAACACTCAAAAACTCTCAGAAACTCTCTGACACTCTCTGACACTCTCTATCACTCTCTGACACTCTCTGACACTCTCTTAAACTCTCTGAAACCCTCAGACACACTCTGACATTCTCTGAAGCTCTCTGAAACTCTCTGACACGCTGTGAAACTCTCAGAATCTCTCTGAAAATCACTGAACCTCTCTGACACTCTCTGAAACTCTCTGACACTCTCTGACACACTCTGACACTTTGTAACACTCCCTGAAAATCTCTGACACTCTCCGACACACTCAGAAACTCTCAGAAACTCTCTGGCACTCTCTGAAACTCTCAAAAACTCTCTGAAACACTCTGAAACTCTCTGACACTCTCTGAAACTCTTTGACACTCTATGACACTCTCTGAAACTCTCTGACACTCTCTGACACTCACTGACACTCTCTGAAACTCTTTGACACTCTCTGGCACTCTCAGGCACTGTCTGACACTCTCTGAAACTCTCTGAAAATCTCTGACACTCGGTGGCACTCTCTGAAGCGCTCTGAAACACTGTGACACTCTGTGACTCTCCTTGAAACTCTCTGACACTATCTGACACTCTCTGAAACACTCAAAAACTCTCAGAAACTCTCTGACACTCTCTGACACTCTCTGACACTCTCTGAAACTCTCTGAAACTCTGTGAAACTCTCAGAAACTCTCAGAAAATCTCTGAAATTCTCTGAAACTCTCTGACACTCTCTGACAATCTGTGACACTCTCCGAAACTCTCTGATACTCTCTGACAAACTCAGAAACTCTCAGAAGCTCTCTGACACTCTCCGACAATCTCTAAACTCTCGGACACTCTCTGACACTCTCTGAAACTTTCTGACAATCTCTGACACTCTCTGACGCTCTCTGAAACTCTCTGAAAATCTCTGACACTCTCTGACACACTCCGAAAGTCTCTGACACTTTCTGACACTCTGACACTCTCTGAAACTCTCTGACACACTCAGAAACTCTCAGAAACTCTCTGACACTCTCCGAAACTCACAGACACTCTCCGAAACTCTCTGACACTCTCTGAAACACTTTGACACTCTCTGACAGTCTCTGAAACTCTCTGACACTCTCTGACACACTGAGAAACTCTCGGAAACTCTCTGAAACTCTCTGACACTCTCAGAAACTCTCAGAAACTCTCTGATACTCTCTGACACTCTGTGACACTCTCTGACACTCTCTGACACTCTCTGAAACACTCAAAAACTCTCAGAAACTCTCTGACACTCTCTGACACTCTCTATCACTCTCTGACACTCTCTGACACTCTCTTAAACTCTCTGAAACTCTCAGACACACTCTGACATTCTCTGAAGCTCTCTGAAACTCTCTGACACGCTGTGAAACTCTCAGAATCTCTCTGAAAATCACTGAACCTCTCTGACACTCTCTGAAACTCTCTGACACTCTCTGACACACTCTGACACTTTGTAACACTCCCTGAAAATCTCTGACACTCTCCGACACACTCAGAAACTCTCAGAAACTCTCTGGCACTCTCTGAAACTCTCAAAAACTCTCTGAAACACTCTGAAACTCTCTGACACTCTCTGAAACTCTTTGACACTCTATGACACTCTCTGAAACTCTCTGACACTCTCTGACACTCACTGACACTCTCTGAAACTCTTTGACACTCTCTGGCACTCTCAGGCACTGTCTGACACTCTCTGAAACTCTCTGAAAATCTCTGACACTCGGTGGCACTCTCTGAAGCGCTCTGAAACACTCTGACACTCTGTGACACTCCTTGAAATTCTCTGACACTATCTGACACTCTCTGAAACACTCAAAAACTCTCAGAAACTCTCTGACACTCTCTGACACTCTCTGACACTCTCTGAAACTCTCTGAAACTCTGTGAAACTCTCAGAAACTCTCAGAAAATCTCTGAAATTCTCTAAAACTCTCTGACACTCTCTGACAATCTGTGACACTCTCCGAAACTCTCTGATACTCTCTGACAAACTCAGAAACTCTCAGAAGCTCTCTGACACTCTCCGACAATCTCTAAACTCTCGGACACTCTCTGACACGCTCTGAAACTTTCTGACAATCTCTGACACTCTCTGACGCTCTCTGAAACTCTCTGAAAATCTCTGACACTCTCTGACACACTCCGAAAGTCTCTGACACTTTCTGACACTCTGACACTCTCTGAAACTCTCTGACACACTCAGAAACTCTCAGAAACTCTCTGACACTCTCCGAAACTCACAGAAACTCTCCGAAACTCTCTGACACTCTCTGAAACACTTTGACACTCTCTGACAGTCTCTGAAACTCTCTGACACTCTCTGACACACTGAGAAACTCTCGGAAACTCTCTGGCAATCTCTGACACGCCCAGACACTCTCTGAAACTCTCTGACACTCTCTGAAACGCTCTGCCACTCTCTGCCACTCTCTGAAACTCTCTGACACTCTCTGACACTCTTTGACATTCTCTGAAACTCTTTGACACTCTCAGAAACTCTCTGAAACTCTCAGACACACTCTGACATTCTCTGAAGCTCTCTGAAACTCTCTGACACGCTGTGAAACTCTCAGAATCTCTCTGAAAATCACTGAACCTCTCTGACACTCTCTGAAACTCTCTGACACTCTCTGACACACTCTGACGCTTTGTAACACTCCCTGAAAATCTCTGACACTCTCCGACACACTGAGAAACTCTCAGAAACTCTCTGGCACTCTCTGAAACTCTCAAAATCTCTCTGAAACACTCTAAAACTCTCTGAAACTCTCTGACACTCTCTGAAACTCTTTGACACTCTATGACACTCTATGACACACTCTGAAACTCTCTGACACTCTCTGACACTCACTGACACTCACTGACACTCTCTGAAACTCTTTGACACTCTCTGACACTCTCAGGCACTGTCTGACACTCTCTGAAACTCTCTGAAAATCTCTGACACTCTCTGGCACTCTCTGAAGCGCTCTGAAACTCTCTGACACTCTGTGACACTCCCTGAAACTCTCTGACACTATCTGACACTCTCTGAAACTTTCGGACACTCTCTGAAACTCTCTGAAACTCTCTGACACTCTCAGAAACTCTCAGAAACTCTCTGAAACTCTCTGATACTCTCTGACACTCTGTGACACTCTCTGACACTCTCTGACACTCTCTGAAACACTCAAAAACTCTCAGAAACTCTCTGACACTCTCTGACACTCCCTATCACTCTCTGACTCTCTCTGACACTCTCTTAAACTCTCTGAAACTCTGTGAAACTCTCAGAAACTCTCAGAAAATCTCTGAAATTCTCTGAAACTCTCTGACACTCTCTGACAATCTGTGACACTCTCCAAAACTCTCTGACACTCTCTGACACTTTCTGACAAACTCAGAAACTCTCAGAAGCTCTCTGACACTCTCTGACACTCTCAGAAACTCTCTGAAACTCCCTGACACGCTCTGACGCTCTCTGACACTCTCTGACACACTCAGAAACTCTCGGACTCTCTCTGACACTCTCTGACACTTTCTGACAATCTCTGACACTCTCTGAAGCTCTCTGAAACTCTCTGAAAATCTCTGACGCTCTCTGACACTCTCTGATACTCTCTGACACTCTCAGAAACTCTCTGAAACTCCCTGTCACGCTCTGACGCTCTCTGACACTCTCTGACACACTCAGAAACTCTCGGACTCTCTCTGACACTCTCTGACACTTTCTGACAATCTCTGACACTCTCTGAAGCTCTCTGAAACTCTCTGAAAATCTCTGACGCTCTCTGACACTCTCTGATACTCTCTGAAACTCTCAGAAAGTCTCTGATACTCTCCAACACTCACAGACACTCTCCAAAACTCTCTGACACTCTCTGAAGCTCTTTGACACTCTCTGACAGTCTCTGAAACTCTCTGACGCTCTCTGACACTCTCTGGCACTGTCTGAAACTCTCTGACACTCTCTGACACTCTCTGACACTCTCAGACAGTCTCTCACACTCTCTGACACTCTATGACACTCTCAGACACTCTCTGACACTCTCTGACCCTCTCTGAAACTCTCTGACACTATCTGACACTCTCTGAAACTCTTTGACACTCTCTGACACTCTCTGAAACTCTCTGAATCTCTCTGACACTCACTGAAACTCTCTGTCACTCTCTGACACTCTCTGACAACCTCTGAAGCTCTCTGACATTCTCTGACACACTCTGCAATCTCTCTGACATTCTCTGAAAGTCTGTGACACTCTCTGAAACACTCTGACATTCTCTGACACTCTCTGACACACTCAGAAACTCTCATAAACTCTCTGAAACGCTGTGACACTCTCTGATACACTCTGACAATCTCTGACACTCTGTGACACTCTCGGACACTCTCTGAAAATCTCTGACACACTCAGGAACTCTCAGGAACTCTCTGATACTCTCTGACACTCTCAGACACTCTCTGAAACACTCTGACACTCTCAGACACTCTCTGAAACAATCTGAAACCCTCTGACACACTGTGAAACTCTCTGACCCTCACTGAAACACTCTGAAACTCTCAGAAACTCTCTGAAACTCTCTGACTCTCTCTGACACTCTCTGAAACTCTCTGACACTGTCTGGCGCTCTCAGAAACTCTCTCAAACTGTCTGAAACTCTCTGAAACTCTCTGATACTCCCGGACAATCTGTGAAACTCTCCGAAACTCTCTGACACTCTCTGACACACTCAGAAACCCTCAGAAGCTCTCTGACACTCTCTGACACTCTCAGAAAATCTCTGAAACACTCTGACACGCTCTGACGCTCTCTGACACTCTCTGACAATCTCTGACACTCTGTGACACTCTCGGACACTCTCTGAAAATCTCTGACACACTCAGGAACTCTCAGGAACTCTCTGATACTCTCTGACACTCTCAGACACTCTCTGAAACAATCTGAAACCCTCTGACACACTCTGAAACTCTCTGACCCTCACTGAAACACTCTGAAACTCTCAGAAACTCTCTGAAACTCTCTGAATCTCTCTGACACTCTCTGAAACTCTCTGACACTGTCTGGCGCTCTCAGAAACTCTCTCAAACTGTCTGAAACTCTCTGCAACTCTCTGATACTCCCGGACAATCTGTGACACTCTCCGAAACTCTCTGACACTCTCTGACACACTCAGAAACCCTCAGAAGCTCTCTGACACTCTCAGACACTCTCTGAAACTCTCTGACAATCTCTAAAGCTCTCTGACACTCTCTGACACTCTCAGAAAAACTCTGAAACAGTCTGACACGCTCTGACGCTCTCTGACACTCTCTGACACACTCAGAAAATCTCTGAAACTCTGATAACTCTCTGACACTCTCAGACACTCTCTGACACTCTCTGACACTCTCTAACACTCTCGGACACTCTTTGACAATCTCTGACACTCTCTGACGCTCTCTGAAACTCGCTGAAAATCTCGGACACTCTCTGACACTCTCCGAAAGTCTCTGTCACTCTCTGACACTCTGTGACACTCTCTGAAACTCTCTGACACACTCAGAAACTCTCAGAAACTCTCTGACTCTCTCCGAAACTAACAGATACTCTCCGAAACTCTCTGACACTCTCTGAAACACTTTGACACTCTCTGACAGTCTCTGAAACTCTCTGACACTCTCTGACACACTCAGAAACTCTCTGGCAATCTCTGACACGCCCAGACACTCTCTGAAACTCTCTGACACTCTCTGAAACTCTCTGCCACTCTCTGACACTCTTTGACATTCTCTGAAACTCTTTGACACTCTCAGAAACTCTCTGAAACTCTCAGACACACTCTGACATTCTCTGAAGCTCTCTGAAACTCTCTGACACGCTGTGAAACTCTCAGAATCTCTCTGACACACTCTGACACTTTGTAACACTCCCTGAAAATCTCTGACACTCTCCGACACACTCAGAAACTCTCAGAAACTCTCTGGCACTCTCTGAAACTCTCAAAAACTCTCTGAAACACTCTGAAACTCTCTGAAACTCTCTGACACTCTCTGAAACTCTTTGACACTCTCTGACACTCTCTGAAACTCTCTGACACTCTCTGACACTCACTGACACTCTCTGAAACTCTTTGACACTCTCTGGCACTCTCTGAAGCGCTCTGAAACTCTCTGTCACTCTGTGACACTCCCTGAAACTCTCTGACACTATCTGACACTCTCTGAAACTTTCTGACACTCTCTGAAACTCTCTGAAACTCTCTGAAACTCTCTCACACTCTCAGAAACTCTCAGAAACTCTCTGAAACTCTCTGATACTCTCTGACACTCTCTGAAACACTCAAAAACTCTCAGAAACTCTCTGACACTCTCTGACACTCTCTATCACTCTCTGACTCTCTCTGACACTCTCTGAAACTCTCAGAAACTCTGTGAAACTCTCAGAAACTCTCAGAAAATCTCTGAAATTCTCTGAAACTCTCTGACACTCTCTGACAATCTGTGACACTCTCCGAAACTCTCTGACACTCTCTGACACTCTCTGACAAACTCAGAAACTCTCAGAAGCTCTCTGACACTCTCTGACACTCTCAGAAACTCTCTGAAACTCCCTGACACGCTCTGACGCTCTCTGACACTCTCTGACACACTCAGAAACTCTCGGACTCTCTCTGACACTCTCTGAAACTTTCTGACAATCTCTGACACTCTCTGAAGCTCTCTGAAACTCTCTGAAAATCTCTGACGCTCTCTGACACTCTCTGACACACTCTGAAACTCTCAGAAACTCTCTGATACTCTCCAACACTCACAGACACTCTCCGAAACTCTCTGACACTCTCTGAAGCTCTTTGACACTCTCTGACAGTCTCTGAAACTCTCTGACGCTCTCTGACACTCTCTGGCACTGTCTGAAACTCTCTGACACTCTCTGACACTCTCTGACACTCTCAGACAGTCTCTCACACTCTCTGAAACTCTCTGACACTCTCTGACACTATCTGACACTCTCTGAAACTCTCTGACACTCTGTGACACACTGTGAAACTCTCTGACGCTCTCTGACACTCACAGATACTCTCAGAAACTCTCCGACATTCTCTGACACTCTCTGACACTCTATGACACTCTCAGACACTCTCTGACACTCTCTGACCCTCTCTGAAACTCTCTGACACTCTCTGAAACACTCAAAAACTCTCAGAAACTCTCTGACACTCTCTGACACTCTCTATCACTCTCTGACTCTCTCTGACACTCTCTGAAACTCTCAGAAACTCTGTGAAACTCTCAGAAACTCTCAGAAAATCTCTGAAATTCTCTGAAACTCTCTGACACTCTCTGACAATCTGTGACACTCTCCGAAACTCTCCGACACTCTCTGACAAACTCAGAAACTCTCAGAAGCTCTCTGACACTCTCTGACACTCTCAGAAACTCTCTGAAGCTCCCTGACACGCTCTGACGCTCTCTGACACTCTCTGACACACTCAGAAACTCTCGGACTCTCTCTGACACTCTCTGAAACTTTCTGACAATCTCTGACACTCTCTGAAGCTCTCTGAAACTCTCTGAAAATCTCTGACGCTCTCTGACACTCTCTGATACTCTCTGACACACTCTGAAACTCTCAGAAACTCTCTGATACTCTCCAACACTCACAGACACTCTCCGAAACTCTCTGACACTCTCTGAAGCTCTTTGACACTCTCTGACAGTCTCTGAAACTCTCTGACGCTCTCTGACACTCTCTGGCACTGTCTGAAACTCTCTCACACTCTCTGACACTCTCAGACACTATCTGACTCTCTCTGAAACTCTCTGACACTCTGTGACACACTGTGAAACTCTCTGACACTCTCTGACACTCACAGATACTCTCAGAAACTCTCCGACATTCTCTGACACTCTCTGACACTTTATGACACTCTCAGACACTCTCTGACACTCTCTGACCCTCTCTGAAACTCTCTGACACTATCTGACACTCTCTGAAACTCTTTGACACTCTCTGACACTCTCAGACAATCTCTGACACTCTCTGAAACTCTCTGAAACTCTCTGACACTCACTGAAACTCTCTGTCACTCTCTGACACTCTCTGACAACCTCTGAAGCTCTCTGTAACTCTCTGAAACTCTCTGACACTCTCTGAAGCTCTCTGACACTCTCTGACTCACTCTGCAATCTCTCTGACATTCTCTGACAGTCTGTGACACTCTCTGAAACTTTCTGACAATCTCTGACACTCTCTGAAGCTCTCTGAAACTCTCTGAAAATCTCTGACGCTCTCTGACCCTCTCTGATACTCTCTGACACACTCTGAAACTCTCAGAAACTCTCTGATACTCTCCAACACTCACAGACACTCTCCGAAACTCTCTGACACTCTCTGAAGCTCTTTGACACTCTCTGACAGTCTCTGAAACTCTCTGACGCTCTCTGACACTCTCTGGCACTGTCGGAAACTCTCTGACACTCTCTGACACTCTCTGACACTCTCAGACAGTCTCTCACACTCTCTGAAACTCTCTGACACTCTCTGAAACTCTGTGACACTCTCTGACACACTCTGACAATCTCTGACACTCTGTGACACTCTGTGACACTCTCTGACACTCTCTGAAAATCTCTGACACTCTCTGACAGACTCAGGACCTCTCAGGAACTCTCTGATACTCTCTGACACTCTCAGACACTCTCTGAAACACTCTGACACTCTCAGACACTCTCTGAAACAATCTGAAACCCTCTGACACACTCTGAAACTCTCTGACCCTCACTGAAACACTCTGAAACTCTCAGAAACTCTCTGAAACTCTCTGACACTCACTGAAACACTCTGACACTGTCTGGCGCTCTCAGAAACTCTCTCAAACTGTCTGAAACTCTCTGAAACTCTCTGATACTCCCGGACAATCTGTGACACTCTCCGAAACTCTCTGACACTCTCTGACACACTCAGAAACTCTCAGAAGCTCTCTGACACTCTCCGAAAATCTCTGAAACACTCTGACACGCTCTGACGCTCTCTGACACTCTCTGACACACTCAGAAACTCTCTGAAACTCTGATAACTCTCTGACACTATCAGACACTCTCTGACACTTTCTGACAATCTCTCACACTCTTGGACACTCTCTGACACTCTCTGACACTCTCAGACACTATCTGACTCTCTCTGAAACTCTCAGAAACTCTCTGAAACTCTGTGACACTCTCTGACACACTCTGACAATCTCTGACACTCTGTGACACTCTCTGACACTCTCTGAAAATCTCTGACACTCTCTGACACACTCAGGACCTCTCAGGAACTCTCTGATACTCTCTGACACTCTCAGACACTCTCTGAAACACTCTGACACTCTCAGACACTCTCTGAAACAATCTGAAACCCTCTGACACACTCTGAAACTCTCTGACCCTCACTGAAACACTCTGAAACTCTCAGAAACTCTCTGAAACTCTCTGACACTCTCTGACACTCTCTGAAACACTCTGACACTGTCTGGCGCTCTCAGAAACTCTCTCAAACTGTCTGAAACTCTCTGAAACTCTCTGATACTCCCGGACAATCTGTGACACTCTCCGAAACTCTCTGACACTCTCTGACATACTCAGAAACTCTCAGAAGCTCTCTGACACTCTCCGAAAATCTCTGAAACACTCTGACACGCTCTGACGCTCTCTGACACTCTCTGACACACTCAGAAACTCTCTGAAACTCTGATAACTCTCTGACACTGTCAGACACTCTCTGACTCTCTCTGACAATCTCTAACACTCTTGGACACTCTCTGACACACTCTGAAACTTTCTGACAATCTCTGACTCTCTCTGACGCTCTCTGAAACTCTCTGAAATTCTCTGACACTCTCTGACACTCTCCGAACGTCTCTGACACTCTGTGACACTCTGTGACACTCTCTGAAACTCTCTGACACACTCAGAAACTCTCAGAAACTCTCTGACACTCTCTGAAACTCTTTGACACTCTCTGACAGTCTCTGAAACTCTCTGACACTCTCTGACACTCTCTGACACACTCAGAAACTCTCAGAAACTCTCAGAAACTCTCTGGCAATCTCTGACACGCCCAGACACTCTCTGAAACTCTCTGACACTCTCTGAAGCTCTCTGCCACTCTCTGACACTCTTTGACATTCTCTGAAACTCTTTGACACTCTCAGAAACTCTCTGAAACTCTCAGACACACTCTGACATTCTCTGAAGCTCTCTGAAACTCTCTGACACGCTGTGAAACTCTCAGAATCTCTCTGAAAATCACTGAACCTCTCTGACACTCTCTGAAACTCTCTGACACTCTCTGACACACTCTGACACTTTGTAACACTCCCTGAAAATCTCTGACACTCTCCGACACACTCAGAAACTCTCAGAAAATCTCTGGCACTCTCTGAAACTCTCAAAAACTCTCTGAAACACTCTGAAACTCTCTAAAACTCTCTGACACTCTCTGAAACTCTTTGACACTCTGTGACACTCTCTGAAACTCTCTGACACTCTCTGAAACACTCAAAAACTCTCAGAAACTCTCTGACACTCTCTGACACTCTCTATCACTCTCTGACTCTCTCTGACACTCTCTGAAACTCTCTGAAACTCTGTGAAACTCTCAGAAACTCTCAGAAAATCTCTGAAATTCTCTGAAAATCTCTGACACTCTCTGACAATCTGTGACACTCTCCGAAACTCTCTGACACTCTCTGACACTCTCTGACACTCTCTGACAAACTCAGCAACTCTCAGAAGCTCTCTGACACTCTCTGACACTCTCAGAAACTCTCTGAAACTCCCTGACACGCTCTGACGCTCCCTGACACTCTCTGACACACTCAGAAACTCTCGGACTCTCTCTGACACTCTCTGAAACTTTCTGACAATCTCTGACACTCTCTGAAGTTCTCTGAAACTCTCTGAAAAGCTCTGACGCTCTCTGACACTCTCTGATACTCTCTGACACACTCTGAAACTCTCAGAAACTCTCTGATACTCTCCAACACTCACAGACACTCTCCGAAACTCTCTGACACTCTCTGAAGCTCTTTGACACTCTCTGACAGTCTCTGAAACTCTCTGACGCTCTCTGACACTCTCTGGCACTGTCTGAAACTCTCTGACACTCTGTGACACACTGTGAAACTCTCTGACGCTCTCTGACACTCACAGATACTCGCAGAAACTCACCGACATTCTCTGACACTCTCTGACACTCTATGACACTCTCAGACACTCTCTGACACTCTCTGACACTCTCTGAAACACTCTGACACTGTCTGGCGCTCTCAGAAACTCTCTCAAACTGTCTGAAACTCTCTGAAACTCTCTGATACTCCCGGACAATCTGTGACACTCTCAGAAACTCTCTGAAACTCCCTGACACGCTCTGACGCTCTCTGACACTCTCTGACACACTCAGAAACTCTCGGACTCTCTCTGACACTCTCTGAAACTTTCTGACAATCTCTGACACTCTCTGAAGCTGTCTGAAACTCTCTGAAAATCTCTGACGCTCTCTGACACTCTCTGATACTCTCTGACACACTCTGAAACTCTCAGAAACTCTCTGATACTCTCCAACACTCACAGACACTCTCCGAAAATCTCTGACACTCTCTGAAGCTCTTTGACACCCTCTGACATTCTCTGAAACTCTCTGACGCTCTCTGACACTCTCTGGCACTGTCTGAAACTCTCTGACACTCTCTGACACTCTCTGACACTCTCAGACAGTCTCTCACACTCTCTGAAACTCTCTGACACTCTCTGACACTATCTGACTCTCTCTGAAACTCTCTGAAACTCTCTGACACTCTGTGACACACTGTGAAACTCTCTGACGCTCTCTGACACTCACAGATACTCTCAGAAACTCTCCGACATTCTCTGACACTCTCTGACACTCTATGACACTCTCAGACACTCTCTGACACTCTCTGACCCTCTCTGAAACTCTCTGACACTCTCTGAAACACTCAAAAACTCTCAGAAACTCTCTGACACTCTCTGACACTCTCTATCACTCTCTGACTCTCTCTGACACTCTCTGAAACTCTCAGAAACTCTGTGAAACTCTCAGAAACTCTCAGAAAATCTCTGAAATTCTCTGAAACTCTCTGACACTCTCTGACAATCTGTGACACTCTCCGAAACTCTCTGGCACTCTCTGACACTCTCTGACAAACTCAGAAACTCTCAGAAGCTCTCTGACACTCTCTGACACTCTCAGAAACTCTCTGAAACTCCCTGACACGCTCTGACGCTCTCTGACACTCTCTGACACATTCAGAAACTCTCGGACTCTCTCTGACACTATCTGAAACTTTCTGACAATCTCTGACACTCTCTGAAGCTCTCTGAAACTCTCTGAAAATCTCTGACGCTCTCTGACACTCTCTGATACTCTCTGACACACTCTGAAACTCTCAGAAACTCACTGATACTCTCCAACACTCACAGACACTCTCCGAAACTCTCTGACACTCTCTGAAGCTCTTTGACACTCTCTGACAGTCTCTGAAACTCTCTGACGCTCTCTGACACTCTCTGGCACTGTCTGAAACTCTCTGACACTCTCTGACACTCTCAGACAGTCTCTCACACTCTCTGAATCTCTCTGACAATCTCTGACACTATCTGACTCTCTCTGAAACTCTCTGAAACTCTCTGACACTCTGTGACACACTGTGAAACTCTCTGACGCTCTCTGACACTCACAGATACTCTCAGAAACTCTCCGACATTCTCTGACACTCTCTGACATTCTCAGACACCCTCTGACAATCTCTGACCCTCTCTGAAACTCTCTGACACTATCTGACACTCTCTGAAACTCTTTGACACTCTCTGACACTCTCAGTCAATCTCTGACACTCTCTGAAACTCTCTGAAACTCTCTGACACTCACTGAAACTCTCTGTCACTCTCTGACACTCTCTGACAACCTCTGAAGCTCTCTGTAACTCTCTGAAACTCTCTGACACTCTCTGAAGCTCTCTGACACTCTCTGACTCACTCTGCAATCTCTCTGACATTCTCTGACAGTCTGTGACACTCTCTGAAACACTGACATTCTCTGACACTCTCTGACACACTCAGAAACGCTCGGACTCTCTCTGACACTCTCTGAAACATTCTGACAATCTCTGACACTCTCTGAAGCTCTCTGAACCTCTCTGAAAATCTCTGACGCTCTCTGACACTCTCTGATACTCTCTGACACACTCTGAAACTCTCAGAAACTCTCTGATACTCTCCAACACTCACAGACACTCTCCGAAACTCTCTGACACTCTCTGAAGCTCTTTGACACTCTCTGACAGTCTCTGAAACTCTCTGACGCTCTCTGACACTCTCTGGCACTGTCTGAAACTCTCAGAAACTCTCTGATACTCTCCGACCCTCACAGACACTCTCCAAAACTCTCTGACACTCTCTGAAGCTCTTTGACACTCTCTGACAGTCTCTGAAACTGTCTGACGCTCTCTGACACTCTCTGGCACTGTCTGAAACTCTCTGACACTCTCTGACACTCTCTGACACTCTCAGACAGTCTCTCACACTCTCTGAAACTCTCTGACACTCTCTGACACTATCTGACTCTCTCTGAAAGTCTCAGAAACTCTCTGAAACTCTGTGACACTCTCTGACACACTCTGACAATCTCTGACACTCTGTGACACTCTGTGACACTCTCTGACACTCTCTGAAAATCTCTGACACTCTCTGATACACTCAGGACCTCTCAGGAACTCTCTGATACTCTCTGACACTCTCAGACACTCTCTGAAACACTCTGACACTCTCAGACACTCTCTGAAACAATCTGAAACCCTCTGACACACTCTGAAACTCTCTGACCCTCACTGAAACACTCTGAAACTCTCAGAAACTCTCTGAAACTCTCTGACACTCTCTGACACTCTCTGAAACACTCTGACACTGTCTGGCGCTCTCAGAAACTCTCTCAAACTGTCTGAAACTCTCTGAAACTCTCTGATACTCCCGGACAATCTGTGACACTCTCCGAAACTCTCTGACACTCTCTGACACACTCAGAAACTCTCAGAAGCTCTCTGACACTCTCCGAAAATCTCTGAAACACTCTGACACGCTCTGACGCTCTCTGACACTCTCTGACACACTCAGAAACTCTCTGAAACTCTGATAACTCTCTGACACTGTCAGACACTCTCTGACACTCTCTGACAATCTCTAATACTCTCGGACACTCTCTGACACTCTCTGAAACTTTCTGACAATCTCTGACACTCTCTGACGCTCTCTGAAACTCTCTGAAAATCTCTGACACTCTCTGACACTCTCCGAACGTCTCTGACACTCTGTGACACTCTGTGACCCTCTCTGAAACTCTCTGACACACTCAGAAAATCTCAGAAACTCTCTGACACTCTCTGAAACTCTTTGACACTCTCTGACAGTCTCTGAAACTCTCTGACACTCTCTGACACTCTCTGACACACTCAGAAACTCTCGGACTCTCTCTGACACTCTCTGAAACTCTCTGACAATCTCTGAAACTCTCAGAAACTCTCTGATACTCTCCAACACTCACAGACACTCTCCGAAACTCTCTGACACTCTCTGAAGCTCTTTGACACTCTCTGACAGTCTCTGAAACTCTCTGACGCTCTCTGACACTCTCTGGCACTGTCTGAAACTCTCTGACACTCTGTGACACACTGTGAAACTCTCTGACGCTCTCTGACACTCACAGATACTCTCAGAAACTCACCGACATTCTCTGACACTCTCTGAAACTCTATGACACTCTCAGACACTCTCTGACACTCTCTGAAACACTCTGACACTGTCTGGCGCTCTCAGAAACTCTCTCAAACTGTCTGAAACTCTCTGAAACTCTCTGATACTCCCGGACAATCTGTGACACTCTCAGAAACTCTCTGAAACTCCCTGACACGCTCTGACGCTCTCTGACATTCTCTGACACACTCAGAAACTCTCGGACTCTCTCTGACACTCTCTGAAACTTTCTGACAATCTCTGACACTCTCTGAAGCTCTCTGAAACTCTCTGAAAATCTCTGACGCTCTCTGACACTCTCTGATACTCTCTGACACACTCTGAAACTCTCAGAAACTCTCTGATACTCTCCAACACTCACTGACACTCTCCGAAACTCTCTGACACTCTCTGAAGCTCTTTGACACTCTCTGACAGTCTCTGAAACTCTCTGACGCTCTCTGACACTCTCTGGCACTGTCTGAAACTCTCTGACACTATCTGACACTCTCAGACAGTCTCTCACACTCTCTGACACTCTATGACACTCTCAGACACTCTCTGACACTCTCTGACACACTCTGAAACTCTCTGACACTATCTGACACTCTCTGAAACTCTTTGACACTCTCTGACACTCTCTGAAACTCTCTGAAACTCTCTGACACTCTCTGAAACTCTCTGACACTCACTGAAAATCTCTGACACTCTGTGACACACTGTGAAACTCTCTGACGCTCTCTGACACTCACAGATACTCTCAGAAACTCTCCGACATTCTCTGACACTCTCTGACACTCTATGACACTCTCAGACACTCTCTGACACTCTCTGACCCTCTCTGAAACTCTCTGACACTCTCTGAAACACTCAAAAACTCTCAGAAACTCTCTGACACTCTCTGACACTCTCTATCACTCTCTGACTCTCTCTGACACTCTCTGAAACTCTCAGAAACTCTGTGAAACTCTCAGAAACTCTCAGAAAATGTCTGAAATTCTCTGAAACTCTCTGACACTCTCTGACAATCTGTGACACTCTCCGGAACTCTCTGACACTCTCTGACACTCTCTGACAAACTCAGAAACTCTCAGAAGCTCTCTGACACTCTCTGACACTCTCAGAATCTCTCTGAAACTCCCTGACACGCTCTGACGCTCTCTGAAACTCTCTGACACTCTCTGAAACTCTCTGCCACTCTCTGAAACTCTTTGACATTATCTGAAACTCTTTGACACTCTCAGAAATTCTCTGAAACTCTCAGACACACTCTGACATTCTCTGAAGCTCTCTGAAACTCTCTGACACGCTGTGAAACTCTCAGAATCTCTCTGAAAATCACTGAACCTCTCTGACACTCTCTGAAACTCTCTGACACTCTCTGACACACTCTGACACTTTGTAACACTCCCTGAAAATCTCTGACACTCTCCGACACACTCAGAAACTCTCAGAAACTCTCTGGCACTCTCTGAAACTCTCTAAAACTCTCTGACACTCTCTGAAACTCTTTGACACTCTGTGACACTCTCTGAAACTCTCCGACACTCTCTGAAACACTCAAACACTCTCAGAAACTCTCTGACACTCTCTGACACTCTCTATCACTCTCTGACTCTCTCTGACACTCTCTGAAACTCTCTGAAACTCTGTGAAACTCTCAGAAACTCTCAGAAAATCTCTGAAATTCTCTGAAACTCTCTGACACTCTCTGACAATCTGTGACACTCTCCGAAACTCTCTGACACTCTCTGACACTCTCTGACAAACTCAGAAACTCTCAGAAGCTCTCTGACACTCTCTGACACTCTCTGACACTCTCAGAAACTCTCTGAAACTCCCTGACACGCTCTGACGCTCTCTGACACTCTCTGACACACTCAGAAACTCTCGAACACTCTCTGACACTCTCTGAAACTTTCTGACACTCTCTGACACTCTCTGACACTCTCTGAAGCTCTCTGAAACTCTCTGAAAATCTCTGACGCTCTCTGACACTCTCTGATACTCTCTGACACACTCTGAAACTCTCAGAAACTCTCTGATACTCTCCAACACTCACAGACACTCTCCGAAACTCTCTGACACTCTCTGAAGCTCTTTGACACTCTCTGACAGTCTCTGAAACTCTCTGACGCTCTCTGACACTCTCTGGCACTGTCTGAAACTCTCTGACACTCTCTGACACTCTCAGACAGTCTCTCACACTCTCTGAAACTCTCTGACACTCTCTGACACTATCTGACTCTCTCTGAAACTCTCTGAAACTCTCTGACACTCTGTGACACACTGTGAAACTCTCTGACGCTCTCTGACACTCACGGATACTCTCAGAAACTCTCCGACATTCTCTGACACTCTCTGACACTTTATGACACTCTCAGACACTCAATGACACTCTCTGACCCTCTCTGAAACTCTCTGACACTATCTGACACTCTCTGAAACTCTCTGACACTCTCTGAAGCTCTCTGACACTCTCTGACTCACTCTGCAATCTCTCTGACATTCTCTGACAGTCTGTGACACTCTCTGAAACACTCTGACATTCTCTGACACTCTCTGACACACTCAGAAACTCTCGGACTCTCTCTGACACTCTCTGCAACTTTCTGACAATCTCTGACACTCTCTGAAGCTCTCTGAAACTCTCTGAAAATCTCTGACGCTCTCTGACACTCTCTGATACTCTCTGACACACTCTGAAACTCTCAGAAACTCTCTGATACTCTCCAACACTCACAGACACTCTCCGAAACTCTCTGACACTCTCTGAAGCTCTTTGACACTCTCTGACAGTCTCTGAAACTCTCTGACGCTCTCTGACACTCTCTGGCACTGTCTGAAACTCTCTGACACTCTCTGACACTCTCTGACACTCTCAGACAGTCTCTCACACGCTCTGAAACTCTCTGACACTCTCTGACACTATCTGACTCACTCTGAAACTCTCTGAAACTCTCTGACACTCTGTGACACACTGTGAAACTCTCTGACGCTCTCTGACACTCACAGATACTCTCAGAAACTCTCCGACATTCTCTGACACTCTCTGACACTCTATGACACTCTCAGACACTCTCTGACACTCTCTGACCCTCTCTGAAACTCTCTGACACTATCTGACACTCTCTGAAACTCTTTGACACTCTCTGACACTCTCAGACAATCTCTGACACTCTCTGAAACTCTCTGAAACTCTCTGACACTCACTGAAACTCTCTGTCACTCTCTGACACTCTCTGACAACCTCTGAAGCTCTCTGTAACTCTCTGAAACTCTCTGACACTCTCTGAAGCTCTCTGACACTCTCTGACACACTCTGCAATCTCTCTGACATTCTCTGACAGTCTGTGACACTCTCTGAAACACTCTGACATTCTCTGACACTCTCTGACACACTCAGAAACTCTCGGACTCTCTCTGACACTCTCTGAAACTTTCTGACAATCTCTGACACTCTCTGAAGCTCTCTGAAACTCTCTGAAAATCTCTGACGCTCTCTGACACTCTCTGATACTCTCTGACACACTCTGAAATTCTCAGAAACTCTCTGATACTCTCCAACACTCACAGACACTCTCCGAAACTCTCTGACACTCTCTGAAGCTCTTTGACACTCTCTGACAGTCTCTGAAACTCTCTGACGCTCTCTGACACTCTCTGGCACTGTCTGAAACTCTCTGACACTCTCTGACACTCTGTGACACTCTGTGACACTCTCTGACACTCTCTGAAAATCTCTGACACTCTCTGACACACTCAGGACCTCTCAGGAACTCTCTGATACTCTCTGACTCTCTCAGACACTCTCTGAAACACTCTGACACTCTCAGACACTCTCTGAAACAATCTGAATCCCTCTGACACACTCTGAAACTCTCTGACCCTCACTGAAACACTCAGAAATTCTCTGAAACTCTCTGACACTCTCTGACACTCTCTGAAACACTCTGACACTGTCTGGCGCTCTAAGAAACTCTCTCAAACTGTCTGAAACTCTCTGAAACTCTCTGATACTCCCAGACAATCTGTGACACTCTCCGAAACTCTCTGACACTCTCTGACACACTCAGAAACTCTCAGAAGCTCTCTGACACTCTCCGAAAATCTCTCAAACACTCTGACACGCTCTGACGCTCTCTGACACTCTCTGACACACTCAGAAACTCTCTGAAACTCTGATAACCCTCTGACACTGTCAGACACTCTCTGACACTCTCTGACAATCTCTAACACTCTCGGACACTCTCTGTCACTCTCTGAAACTTTCTGACAATCTCTGACACTCTCTGACGCTCTCTGAAACTCTCTGAAAATCTCTGACACTCTCCGAACGTCTCTGAAACTCTGTGACACTCTGTGACACTCTCTGAAACTCTCTGACACACTCAGAAACTCTCAGAAACTCTCTGACACTCTCTGAAACTCTTTGACACTCTCTGACAGTCTCTGAAACTCTCTGACACTCTCTGACACTCTCTGACACTCTCTGACACACTCAGAAACTCTCAGAAACTCTCTGGCAATCTCTGACACGCCCAGACACTCTCTGAAACTCTCTGACACTCTCTGAAACTCTCTGCCACTCTCTGACACTCTTTGACATTCTCTGAAACTCTTTGACACTCTCAGAAACTCTCTGAAACTCTCAGACACACTCTGACATTCTCTGAAGCTCTCTGAAACTCTCTGACACGCTGTGAAACTCTCAGAATCTCTCTGAAAATCACTGAACCTCTCTGACACTCTCTGAAACTCTCTGACACTCTCTGACACACTCTGACACTTTGTAACACTCCCTGAAAATCTCTGACACTCTCCGACACACTCAGAAACTCTCAGAAACTCTCTGGCACTCTCTGAAACTCTCAAAAACTCTCTGAAACACTCTGAAACTCTCTAAAACTCTCTGACACTCTCTGAAACTCTTTGACACTCTGTGACACTCTCTGAAACTCTCTGACACTCTCTGACACTCTCTGACACTCTCTGACACTCTCTGACACTCTCTGACAAACTCAGAAACTCTCAGAAGCTCTCTGACACTCTCTGACACTCTCAGAAACTCTCTGAAACTCCCTGACACGCTCTGACGCTCTCTGACACTCTCTGACACACTCAGAAACTCTCGGACTCTCTCTGACACTCTCTGAAACTTTCTGACAATCTCTGACACTCTCTGAAGTTCTCTGAAACTCTCTGAAAAGCTCTGACGCTCTCTGACACTCTCTGATACTCTCTGACACACTCTGAAACTCTCAGAAACTCTCTGATACTCTCCAACACTCACAGACATTCTCCGAAACTCTCTGACACTCTCTGAAGCTCTTTGACACTCTCTGACAGTCTCTGAAACTCTCTGACGCACTCTGACACTCTCTGGCACTGTCTGAAACTCTCTGACACTCTGTGACACACTTTGAAACTCTCTGACGCTCTCTGACACTCACAGATACTCTCAGAAACTCACCGACATTCTCTGACAATCTCTGACACTCTATGACACTCTCAGACACTCTCTGAAACTCTCTGACACTCTCTGAAATACTCTGACACTGTCTGGCGCTCTCAGAAACTCTCTCAAACTGTCTCAAACTCTCTGAAACTCTCTGATACTCTCTGACACTCTCAGACAGTCTCTCACAATCTCTGAAACTCTCTGACACTCTCTGACACAATCTGACTCTCTCTGAAATACTCTGACACTGTCTGGCGCTCTAAGAAACTCTCTCAAACTGTCTGAAACTCTCTGAAACTCTCTGATACTCCCAGACAATCTGTGACACTCTCCGAAACTCTCTGACACTCTCTGACACACTCAGAAACTCTCAGAAGCTCTCTGACACTCTCCGAAAATCTCTCAAACACTCTGACACGCTCTGACGCTCTCTGACACTCTCTGACACACTCAGAAACTCTCTGAAACTCTGATAACTCTCTGACACTGTCAGACACTCTCTGACACTCTCTGACAATCTCTAACACTCTCGGACACTCTCTGACACTCTCTGAAACTTTCTGACAATCTCTGACACTCTCTGACGCTCTCTGAAACTCTCTGAAAATCTCTGACACTCTCCGAACGTCTCTGAAACTCTGTGACACTCTGTGACACTCTCTGAAACTCTCTGACACACTCAGAAACTCTCAGAAACTCTCTGACACTCTCTGAAACTCTTTGACACTCTCTGACAGTCTCTGAAACTCTCTGACACTCTCTGACACTCTCTGACACTCTCTGACACACTCAGAAACTCTCAGAAACTCTCTGGCAATCTCTGACACGCCCAGACACTCTCTGAAACTCTCTGACACTCTCTGAAACTCTCTGCCACTCTCTGACACTCTTTGACATTCTCTGAAACTCTTTGACACTCTCAGAAACTCTCTGAAACTCTCAGACACACTCTGACATTCTCTGAAGCTCTCTGAAACTCTCTGACACGCTGTGAAACTCTCAGAATCTCTCTGAAAATCACTGAACCTCTCTGACACTCTCTGAAACTCTCTGACACTCTCTGACACACTCTGACACTTTGTAACACTCCCTGAAAATCTCTGACACTCTCCGACACACTCAGAAACTCTCAGAAACTCTCTGGCACTCTCTGAAACTCTCAAAAACTCTCTGAAACACTCTGAAACTCTCTAAAACTCTCTGACACTCTCTGAAACTCTTTGACACTCTGTGACACTCTCTGAAACTCTCTGACACTCTCTGACACTCTCTGACACTCTCTGACACTCTCTGACACTCTCTGACAAACTCAGAAACTCTCAGAAGCTCTCTGACACTCTCTGACACTCTCAGAAACTCTCTGAAACTCCCTGACACGCTCTGACGCTCTCTGACACTCTCTGACACACTCAGAAACTCTCGGACTCTCTCTGACACTCTCTGAAACTTTCTGACAATCTCTGACACTCTCTGAAGTTCTCTGAAACTCTCTGAAAAGCTCTGACGCTCTCTGACACTCTCTGATACTCTCTGACACACTCTGAAACTCTCAGAAACTCTCTGATACTCTCCAACACTCACAGACATTCTCCGAAACTCTCTGACACTCTCTGAAGCTCTTTGACACTCTCTGACAGTCTCTGAAACTCTCTGACGCTCTCTGACACTCTCTGGCACTGTCTGAAACTCTCTGACACTCTGTGACACACTTTGAAACTCTCTGACGCTCTCTGACACTCACAGATACTCTCAGAAACTCACCGACATTCTCTGACAATCTCTGACACTCTATGACACTCTCAGACACTCTCTGAAACTCTCTGACACTCTCTGAAATACTCTGACACTGTCTGGCGCTCTCAGAAACTCTCTCAAACTGTCTCAAACTCTCTGAAACTCTCTGATACTCTCTGACACTCTCAGACAGTCTCTCACAATCTCTGAAACTCTCTGACACTCTCTGACAAAATCTGACTCTCTCTGAAACTCTCTGAAACTCTCTGACACTCTGTGACACACTGTGAAACTCTCTGACGCTCTCTGACACTCACAGATACTCTCAGAAACTCTCCGACATTCTCTGACACTCTATGACACTCACAGACACTCTCTGACACTCTCTGACCCTCTCTGAAACTCTCTGACACTATCTGACACTCTCTGAAACTCTTTGACACTCTCTGACACTCTCAGACAATCTCTGACACTCTCTGAAACTCTTTGAAACTCTCTGACACTCACTGAAACTCTCTGTCACTCTCTGACACTCTCTGACAACCTCTGAAGCTCTCTGTAACTCTCTGAAACTCTCTGACACTCTCTGAAGCTCTCTGACACTCTCTGACTCACTCTGCAATCTCTCTGACATTCTCTGACAGTCTGTGACACTCTCTGAAACACTCTGACATTCTCTGACACTCTCTGACACACTCAGAAACTCTCGGACTCTCTCTGACACTCTCTGAAACTTTCTGACAATCTCTGACACTCTCTGAAGCTCTCTGAAACACTCTGAAACTCTCAGAAACTGTCTGACACTCTCTGAAGCTCTTTGACACTCTCTGACAGTCTCTGAAACTCTCTGACGCTCTCTGACACTCTCTGGCACTATCTGAAACTCTCTGACACTCACAGACGTCTCTCACACTCTCTGAAACTCTCTGACACTCTCTGACAGTATCTGACTCTCTCTGAAACTCTCAGAAACTCTCTGAAACTCTGTGACACGCTCTGACACACTCTGACAATCTCTGACACTCTCTGACACTCTGTGACACTCTCTGACACTCTCTGAAAATCTCTGACACTCTCTGACACACTCAGGACCTCTCAGGAACTCTCTGATACTCTCTGACACTCTCAGACACTCTCTGAAACACTCTGACACTCTCAGACACTCTCTGAAACAATCTGAAACCCTCTGACACACTCTGAAACTCTCTGACCCTCTCTGAAACAATCTGAAACTCTCAGAAACTCTCTGAAACTCTCTGACACTCTCTGACACTCTCTGAAACACTCTGAAACTGTCTGGCGCTCTCAGAAACTCTCTCAAACTGTCTGAAACTCTCTGAAACTCTCTGATACTCCCGGACAATCTGTGACACTCTCCGAAACTCTCTGACACTCTCTGACACACTCAGAAACTCTCAGAAGCTCTCTGACACTCTCCGAAAATCTCTGAAACACTCTGACACGCTCTGACGCTCTCTGACACTCTCTGACACACTCAGAAACTCTCTGAAACTCTGATAACTCTCTGACACTGTCAGACACTCTCTGACACTCTCTGACAATCTCTAAAACTCTCGGACACTCTCTGACACTCTCTGAAACTTTCTGACACACTCAGAAACTCTCAGAAACTCTCTGGCACTCTCTGAAACACTTTGAAACTCTCTGACAGTCTCTGAAACTCTCTGACACTCTCTGACACTCTCTGACACACTCAGAAACTCTCAGAAACTGTCTGGCAATCTCTGACACGCCCAGACACTCTCTGAAACTCTCTGAAACTCTCTGCCACTCTCTGACACTCTTTGACATTCTCTGAAACTCTTTGACACTCTCAGAAACTCTCTGAAACTCTCAGACACACTCTGACATTCTCTGAAGCTCTCTGAAACTCTCTGACACGCTGTGAAACTCTCAGAATCTCTCTGAAAATCACTGAACCTCTCTGACACTCTCTGAAACTCTCTGACACTCTCTGACACACTCTGACACTTTGTAACACTCCCTGAAAATCTCTGACACTCTCCGACACACTCAGAAACTCTCAGAAACTCTCTGGCACTCTCTGAAACTCTCAAAAACTCTCTGAAACACTCTGAAAATCTCTGAAACTCTCTGACACACTCTGAAACTCTTTGACACTCTGTGACACTCGCTGAAACTCTCTGACACTCTCTGAAACACTCAAAAACTCTCAGAAACTCTCTGACACTCTCTGACACTCTCTGACACTCTCTATCACTCTCTGACTCTCTCTGACACTCTCTGAAACTCTCTGAAACTCTGTGAAACTCTCAGAAACTCTCAGAAAATCTCTGAAATTCTCTGAAACTCTCTGACACTCTCTGACAATCTGTGACACTCTCCGAAACTCTCTGACACTCTCTGACACTCTCTGACAAACTCAGAAACTCTCAGAAGCTCTCTGACACTCTCTGACACTCTCAGAAACTCTCTGAAACTCCCTGACACGCTCTGACGCTCTCTGACACTCTCTGACACACTCAGAAACTCTCGGACTCTCTCTGACACTCTCTGAAACTTTCTGACAATCTCTGACACTCTCTGAAGCTCTCTGAAACTCTCTGAAAAGCTCTGACGCTCTCTGACACTCTCTGATACTCTCTGACACACTCTGAAACTCTCAGAAACTCTCTGATACTCTCCAACACTCACAGACACTCTCCGAAACTCTCTGACACTCTCTGAAGCTCTTTGACACTCTCTGACAGTCTCTGAAACTCTCTGACGCTCTCTGACACTCTCTGGCACTGTCTGAAACTCTCTGACACTCTGTGACACACTGTGAAACTCTCTGACGCTCTCTGACACTCACAGATACTCTCAGAAACTCACCGACATTCTCTGACACTCTCTGACACTCTATGACACTCTCAGACACTCTCTGACACTCTCTGACCCTCTCTGAAACTCTCTGACACTATCTGACACTCTCTGAAACTCTTTGACACTCTCTGACACTCTCAGACAATCTCTGACACTCTCTGAAACTCTCTGAAACTCTCTGACACTCACTGAAACTCTCTGTCACTCTCTGACAATCTCTGACAACCTCTGAAGCTCTCTGTAACTCTGTGAAACTCTCTGACACTCTCTGAAGCTCTCTGACACTCTCTGACACACTCTGCAATCTCTCTGACATTCTCTGACAGTCTGTGACACTCTCTGAAACTCTCTGACATTCTCTGACACTCTCTGACACACTCAGAAACTCTCAGAAACTGTCTGAAACTCTGTGACACTCTCTGACACACTCTGACAATCTCTGACACTCTGTGACACTCTGTGACACTCTCTGAAAATCTCTGACACTCTCTGACACACTCAGGAACTCTCAGGAACTCTCTGATACTCTCTGACACTCTCAGACACTCTCTGAAACACTCTGACACTCTCAGACACTCTCTGAAACAATCTGAAACCCTCTGACACACTCTGAAACTCTCTGACCCTCACTGAAACACTCTGAAACTCTCAGAAACTCTCTGAAACTCTCTGACACTCTCTGACACACTCTGAAACTCTCTGACCCTCACTGAAACACTCTGAAACTCTCAGAAACTCTCTGAAAATCTCTGACGCTCTCTGACACTCTCTGATACTCTCTGACACACTCTGAAACTCTCAGAAACTCTCTGATACTCTCCAACACTCACAGACTCTCTCCGAAATTCTCTGACACTCTCTGAAGCTCTTTGACACTCTCTGACAGTCTCTGAAACTCTCTGACGCTCTCTGACACTCTCTGGCACTGTCTGAAACTCTCTGACACTCTCTGACACTCTCTGACACTCTCAGACAGTCTCTCACACTCTCTGAAACTCTCTGACACTCTCTGACACTATCTGACTCTCTCTGAAACTCTCTGAAACTCTCTGACACTCTGTGACACACTGTGAAACTCTCTGACGCTCTCTGACACTCACAGATACTCTCAGAAACTCTCGGACATTCTCTGACACTCTCTGACACTCTATGACACTCTCAGACACTCTCTGACACTCTCTGACCCTCTCTGAAACTCTCTGACACTATCTGACACTCTCTGAAACTCTTTGACACTCTCTGACACTCTCAGACAATCTCTGAAACTCTCTGAAACTCTCTGACACTCACTGAAACTCTGTGTCACTCTCTGACACTCTCTGACAACCTCTGAAGCTCTCTGTAACTCTGTGAAACTCTCTGACACTCTCTGAAGCTCTCTGACACTCTCTGACTCACTCTGCAATCTCTCTGACATTCTCTGACAGTCTGTGACACTCTCTGAAACACTCTGACATTCTCTGACACTCTCTGACACACTCAGAAACTCTCAGAAACTCTCTGAAACTCTGTGACAGTCTCTGACAATCTCTGACAATCTCTGACACTCTGTGACACTCTCTGACACTCTCTGAAAATCTCTGACTCTCTCTGACACACTCAGGAACTCTCAGGAACTCTCTGATACTCTCTGACACTCTCAGACACTCTCTGAAACACTCTGACACTCTCAGACACTCTCTGAAACAATCTGAAACCCTCTGACACACTCTGAAACTCTCTGACCCTCACTGAAACACTCTGAAACTCTCAGAAACTCTCTGAAACTCTCTGACACTCTCTGACACTCTCTGAAACACTCTGACACTGTCTGGCGCTCTCAGAAACTCTCTCAAACTGTCTGAAACTCTCTGAAACTCTCTGATACTCCCGGACAATCTGTGACACTCTCCGAAACTCTCTGACACTCTCTGACACACTCAGAAACTCTCAGAAGCTCTCTGACACTCTCCGAAAATCTCTGAAACACTCTGACACGCTCTGACGCTCTCTGACACTCTCTGACACACTCAGAAACTCTCTGAAACTCTGATAACTCTCTGACACTCTCAGACACTCTCTGACACTCTCTGACAATCTCTAACACTCTCGGACACTCTCTGACACTCTCTGAAACTTTCTGACAATCTCTGACACTCTCTGATGCTCTCTGAAACTCTCTGAAAATCTCTGACACTCTCTGACACTCTCCGAACGTCTCTGACACTCTGTGACACTCTCTGAAACTCTCTGACACACTCAGAAACTCTCAGAAACTCTCTGACACTCTCCGAAACTCACAGACACTCTCCGAAACTCTCTGACACTCTCTGAAACTCTTTGACACTCTCTGACAGTCTCTGAAACTCTCTGACACTCTCTGACACACTCAGAAACTCTCAGAAACTCTCTGGAAATCTCTGACACGCCCAGACACTCTCTGAAACTCTCTGACACTCTCTGAAACTCTCTGCCACTCTCTGAAACTCTTTGACATTATCTGAAACTCTTTGACACTCTCAGAAATTCTCTGAAACTCTCAGACACACTCTGACATTCTCTGAAGCTCTCTGAAACTCTCTGACACGCTGTGAAACTCTCAGAATCTCTCTGAAAATCACTGAACCTCTCTGACACTCTCTGAAACTCTCTGACACTCTCTGACACACTCTGACACTTTGTAACACTCCCTGAAAATCTCTGACACTCTCCGACACACTCAGAAACTCTCAGAAACTCTCTGGCACTCTCTGAAACTCTCTAAAACTCTCTGACACTCTCTGAAACTCTTTGACACTCTGTGACACTCTCTGAAACTCTCCGACACTCTCTGAAACACTCAAACACTCTCAGAAACTCTCTGACACTCTCTGACACTCTCTATCACTCTCTGACTCTCTCTGACACTCTCTGAAACTCTCTGAAACTCTGTGAAACTCTCAGAAACTCTCAGAAAATCTCTGAAATTCTCTGAAACTCTCTGACACTCTCTGACAATCTGTGACACTCTCCGAAACTCTCTGACACTCTCTGACACTCTCTGACAAACTCAGAAACTCTCAGAAGCTCTCTGACACTCTCTGACACTCTCTGACACTCTCAGAAACTCTCTGAAACTCCCTGACACGCTCTGACGCTCTCTGACACTCTCTGACACACTCAGAAACTCTCGAACACTCTCTGACACTCTCTGAAACTTTCTGACACTCTCTGACACTCTCTGACACTCTCTGAAGCTCTCTGAAACTCTCTGAAAATCTCTGACGCTCTCTGACACTCTCTGATACTCTCTGACACACTCTGAAACTCTCAGAAACTCTCTGATACTCTCCAACACTCACAGACACTCTCCGAAACTCTCTGACACTCTCTGAAGCTCTTTGACACTCTCTGACAGTCTCTGAAACTCTCTGACGCTCTCTGACACTCTCTGGCACTGTCTGAAACTCTCTGACACTCTCTGACACTCTCAGACAGTCTCTCACACTCTCTGAAACTCTCTGACACTCTCTGACACTATCTGACTCTCTCTGAAACTCTCTGAAACTCTCTGACACTCTGTGACACACTGTGAAACTCTCTGACGCTCTCTGACACTCACGGATACTCTCAGAAACTCTCCGACATTCTCTGACACTCTCTGACACTTTATGACACTCTCAGACACTCAATGACACTCTCTGACCCTCTCTGAAACTCTCTGACACTATCTGACACTCTCTGAAACTCTCTGACACTCTCTGAAGCTCTCTGACACTCTCTGACTCACTCTGCAATCTCTCTGACATTCTCTGACAGTCTGTGACACTCTCTGAAACACTCTGACATTCTCTGACACTCTCTGACACACTCAGAAACTCTCGGACTCTCTCTGACACTCTCTGCAACTTTCTGACAATCTCTGACACTCTCTGAAGCTCTCTGAAACTCTCTGAAAATCTCTGACGCTCTCTGACACTCTCTGATACTCTCTGACACACTCTGAAACTCTCAGAAACTCTCTGATACTCTCCAACACTCACAGACACTCTCCGAAACTCTCTGACACTCTCTGAAGCTCTTTGACACTCTCTGACAGTCTCTGAAACTCTCTGACGCTCTCTGACACTCTCTGGCACTGTCTGAAACTCTCTGACACTCTCTGACACTCTCTGACACTCTCAGACAGTCTCTCACACGCTCTGAAACTCTCTGACACTCTCTGACACTATCTGACTCACTCTGAAACTCTCTGAAACTCTCTGACACTCTGTGACACACTGTGAAACTCTCTGACGCTCTCTGACACTCACAGATACTCTCAGAAACTCTCCGACATTCTCTGACACTCTCTGACACTCTATGACACTCTCAGACACTCTCTGACACTCTCTGACCCTCTCTGAAACTCTCTGACACTATCTGACACTCTCTGAAACTCTTTGACACTCTCTGACACTCTCAGACAATCTCTGACACTCTCTGAAACTCTCTGAAACTCTCTGACACTCACTGAAACTCTCTGTCACTCTCTGACACTCTCTGACAACCTCTGAAGCTCTCTGTAACTCTCTGAAACTCTCTGACACTCTCTGAAGCTCTCTGACACTCTCTGACACACTCTGCAATCTCTCTGACATTCTCTGACAGTCTGTGACACTCTCTGAAACACTCTGACATTCTCTGACACTCTCTGACACACTCAGAAACTCTCGGACTCTCTCTGACACTCTCTGAAACTTTCTGACAATCTCTGACACTCTCTGAAGCTCTCTGAAACTCTCTGAAAATCTCTGACGCTCTCTGACACTCTCTGATACTCTCTGACACACTCTGAAATTCTCAGAAACTCTCTGATACTCTCCAACACTCACAGACACTCTCCGAAACTCTCTGACACTCTCTGAAGCTCTTTGACACTCTCTGACAGTCTCTGAAACTCTCTGACGCTCTCTGACACTCTCTGGCACTGTCTGAAACTCTCTGACACTCTCTGACACTCTGTGACACTCTGTGACACTCTCTGACACTCTCTGAAAATCTCTGACACTCTCTGACACACTCAGGACCTCTCAGGAACTCTCTGATACTCTCTGACTCTCTCAGACACTCTCTGAAACACTCTGACACTCTCAGACACTCTCTGAAACAATCTGAATCCCTCTGACACACTCTGAAACTCTCTGACCCTCACTGAAACACTCAGAAATTCTCTGAAACTCTCTGACACTCTCTGACACTCTCTGAAACACTCTGACACTGTCTGGCGCTCTAAGAAACTCTCTCAAACTGTCTGAAACTCTCTGAAACTCTCTGATACTCCCAGACAATCTGTGACACTCTCCGAAACTCTCTGACACTCTCTGACACACTCAGAAACTCTCAGAAGCTCTCTGACACTCTCCGAAAATCTCTCAAACACTCTGACACGCTCTGACGCTCTCTGACACTCTCTGACACACTCAGAAACTCTCTGAAACTCTGATAACTCTCTGACACTGTCAGACACTCTCTGACACTCTCTGACAATCTCTAACACTCTCGGACACTCTCTGACACTCTCTGAAACTTTCTGACAATCTCTGACACTCTCTGACGCTCTCTGAAACTCTCTGAAAATCTCTGACACTCTCCGAACGTCTCTGAAACTCTGTGACACTCTGTGACACTCTCTGAAACTCTCTGACACACTCAGAAACTCTCAGAAACTCTCTGACACTCTCTGAAACTCTTTGACACTCTCTGACAGTCTCTGAAACTCTCTGACACTCTCTGACACTCTCTGACACTCTCTGACACACTCAGAAACTCTCAGAAACTCTCTGGCAATCTCTGACACGCCCAGACACTCTCTGAAACTCTCTGACACTCTCTGAAACTCTCTGCCACTCTCTGACACTCTTTGACATTCTCTGAAACTCTTTGACACTCTCAGAAACTCTCTGAAACTCTCAGACACACTCTGACATTCTCTGAAGCTCTCTGAAACTCTCTGACACGCTGTGAAACTCTCAGAATCTCTCTGAAAATCACTGAACCTCTCTGACACTCTCTGAAACTCTCTGACACTCTCTGACACACTCTGACACTTTGTAACACTCCCTGAAAATCTCTGACACTCTCCGACACACTCAGAAACTCTCAGAAACTCTCTGGCACTCTCTGAAACTCTCAAAAACTCTCTGAAACACTCTGAAACTCTCTAAAACTCTCTGACACTCTCTGAAACTCTTTGACACTCTGTGACACTCTCTGAAACTCTCTGACACTCTCTGACACTCTCTGACACTCTCTGACACTCTCTGACACTCTCTGACAAACTCAGAAACTCTCAGAAGCTCTCTGACACTCTCTGACACTCTCAGAAACTCTCTGAAACTCCCTGACACGCTCTGACGCTCTCTGACACTCTCTGACACACTCAGAAACTCTCGGACTCTCTCTGACACTCTCTGAAACTTTCTGACAATCTCTGACACTCTCTGAAGTTCTCTGAAACTCTCTGAAAAGCTCTGACGCTCTCTGACACTCTCTGATACTCTCTGACACACTCTGAAACTCTCAGAAACTCTCTGATACTCTCCAACACTCACAGACATTCTCCGAAACTCTCTGACACTCTCTGAAGCTCTTTGACACTCTCTGACAGTCTCTGAAACTCTCTGACGCTCTCTGACACTCTCTGGCACTGTCTGAAACTCTCTGACACTCTGTGACACACTTTGAAACTCTCTGACGCTCTCTGACACTCACAGATACTCTCAGAAACTCACCGACATTCTCTGACAATCTCTGACACTCTATGACACTCTCAGACACTCTCTGAAACTCTCTGACACTCTCTGAAATACTCTGACACTGTCTGGCGCTCTCAGAAACTCTCTCAAACT
Source organism: Heterodontus francisci (assembly GCF_036365525.1). Lineage (NCBI taxonomy): Eukaryota > Metazoa > Chordata > Chondrichthyes > Heterodontiformes > Heterodontidae > Heterodontus > Heterodontus francisci. The sequence continues at coordinate 55,516,171 of NC_090398.1, read as the reverse complement.
GTCTCAAACTCTCTGAAACTCTCTGATACTCTCTGACACTCTCAGACAGTCTCTCACAATCTCTGAAACTCTCTGACACTCTCTGACACAATCTGACTCTCTCTGAAACTCTCTGAAACTCTCTGACACTCTGTGACACACTGTGAAACTCTCTGACGCTCTCTGACACTCACAGATACTCTCAGAAACTCTCCGACATTCTCTGACACTCTATGACACTCACAGACACTCTCTGACACTCTCTGACCCTCTCTGAAACTCTCTGACACTATCTGACACTCTCTGAAACTCTTTGACACTCTCTGACACTCTCAGACAATCTCTGACACTCTCTGAAACTCTTTGAAACTCTCTGACACTCACTGAAACTCTCTGTCACTCTCTGACACTCTCTGACAACCTCTGAAGCTCTCTGTAACTCTCTGAAACTCTCTGACACTCTCTGAAGCTCTCTGACACTCTCTGACTCACTCTGCAATCTCTCTGACATTCTCTGACAGTCTGTGACACTCTCTGAAACACTCTGACATTCTCTGACACTCTCTGACACACTCAGAAACTCTCGGACTCTCTCTGACACTCTCTGAAACTTTCTGACAATCTCTGACACTCTCTGAAGCTCTCTGAAACACTCTGAAACTCTCAGAAACTGTCTGATACTCTCCAACACTCACAGACACTCTCCGAAACTCTCTGACACTCTCTGAAGCTCTTTGACACTCTCTGACAGTCTCTGAAACTCTCTGACGCTCTCTGACACTCTCTGGCACTATCTGAAACTCTCTGACACTCACAGACGTCTCTCACACTCTCTGAAACTCTCTGACACTCTCTGACAGTATCTGACTCTCTCTGAAACTCTCAGAAACTCTCTGAAACTCTGTGACACGCTCTGACACACTCTGACAATCTCTGACACTCTCTGACACTCTGTGACACTCTCTGACACTCTCTGAAAATCTCTGACACTCTCTGACACACTCAGGACCTCTCAGGAACTCTCTGATACTCTCTGACACTCTCAGACACTCTCTGAAACACTCTGACACTCTCAGACACTCTCTGAAACAATCTGAAACCCTCTGACACACTCTGAAACTCTCTGACCCTCTCTGAAACAATCTGAAACTCTCAGAAACTCTCTGAAACTCTCTGACACTCTCTGACACTCTCTGAAACACTCTGAAACTGTCTGGCGCTCTCAGAAACTCTCTCAAACTGTCTGAAACTCTCTGAAACTCTCTGATACTCCCGGACAATCTGTGACACTCTCCGAAACTCTCTGACACTCTCTGACACACTCAGAAACTCTCAGAAGCTCTCTGACACTCTCCGAAAATCTCTGAAACACTCTGACACGCTCTGACGCTCTCTGACACTCTCTGACACACTCAGAAACTCTCTGAAACTCTGATAACTCTCTGACACTGTCAGACACTCTCTGACACTCTCTGACAATCTCTAACACTCTCGGACACTCTCTGACACTCTCTGAAACTTTCTGACACACTCAGAAACTCTCAGAAACTCTCTGGCACTCTCTGAAACACTTTGAAACTCTCTGACAGTCTCTGAAACTCTCTGACACTCTCTGACACTCTCTGACACACTCAGAAACTCTCAGAAACTGTCTGGCAATCTCTGACACGCCCAGACACTCTCTGAAACTCTCTGAAACTCTCTGCCACTCTCTGACACTCTTTGACATTCTCTGAAACTCTTTGACACTCTCAGAAACTCTCTGAAACTCTCAGACACACTCTGACATTCTCTGAAGCTCTCTGAAACTCTCTGACACGCTGTGAAACTCTCAGAATCTCTCTGAAAATCACTGAACCTCTCTGACACTCTCTGAAACTCTCTGACACTCTCTGACACACTCTGACACTTTGTAACACTCCCTGAAAATCTCTGACACTCTCCGACACACTCAGAAACTCTCAGAAACTCTCTGGCACTCTCTGAAACTCTCAAAAACTCTCTGAAACACTCTGAAACTCTCTGAAACTCTCTGACACACTCTGAAACTCTTTGACACTCTGTGACACTCGCTGAAACTCTCTGACACTCTCTGAAACACTCAAAAACTCTCAGAAACTCTCTGACACTCTCTGACACTCTCTATCACTCTCTGACTCTCTCTGACACTCTCTGAAACTCTCTGAAACTCTGTGAAACTCTCAGAAACTCTCAGAAAATCTCTGAAATTCTCTGAAACTCTCTGACACTCTCTGACAATCTGTGACACTCTCCGAAACTCTCTGACACTCTCTGACACTCTCTGACAAACTCAGAAACTCTCAGAAGCTCTCTGACACTCTCTGACACTCTCAGAAACTCTCTGAAACTCCCTGACACGCTCTGACGCTCTCTGACACTCTCTGACACACTCAGAAACTCTCGGACTCTCTCTGACACTCTCTGAAACTTTCTGACAATCTCTGACACTCTCTGAAGCTCTCTGAAACTCTCTGAAAAGCTCTGACGCTCTCTGACACTCTCTGATACTCTCTGACACACTCTGAAACTCTCAGAAACTCTCTGATACTCTCCAACACTCACAGACACTCTCCGAAACTCTCTGACACTCTCTGAAGCTCTTTGACACTCTCTGACAGTCTCTGAAACTCTCTGACGCTCTCTGACACTCTCTGGCACTGTCTGAAACTCTCTGACACTCTGTGACACACTGTGAAACTCTCTGACGCTCTCTGACACTCACAGATACTCTCAGAAACTCACCGACATTCTCTGACACTCTCTGACACTCTATGACACTCTCAGACACTCTCTGACACTCTCTGACCCTCTCTGAAACTCTCTGACACTATCTGACACTCTCTGAAACTCTTTGACACTCTCTGACACTCTCAGACAATCTCTGACACTCTCTGAAACTCTCTGAAACTCTCTGACACTCACTGAAACTCTCTGTCACTCTCTGACAATCTCTGACAACCTCTGAAGCTCTCTGTAACTCTGTGAAACTCTCTGACACTCTCTGAAGCTCTCTGACACTCTCTGACACACTCTGCAATCTCTCTGACATTCTCTGACAGTCTGTGACACTCTCTGAAACTCTCTGACATTCTCTGACACTCTCTGACACACTCAGAAACTCTCAGAAACTGTCTGAAACTCTGTGACACTCTCTGACACACTCTGACAATCTCTGACACTCTGTGACACTCTGTGACACTCTCTGAAAATCTCTGACACTCTCTGACACACTCAGGAACTCTCAGGAACTCTCTGATACTCTCTGACACTCTCAGACACTCTCTGAAACACTCTGACACTCTCAGACACTCTCTGAAACAATCTGAAACCCTCTGACACACTCTGAAACTCTCTGACCCTCACTGAAACACTCTGAAACTCTCAGAAACTCTCTGAAACTCTCTGACACTCTCTGACACACTCTGAAACTCTCTGACCCTCACTGAAACACTCTGAAACTCTCAGAAACTCTCTGAAAATCTCTGACGCTCTCTGACACTCTCTGATACTCTCTGACACACTCTGAAACTCTCAGAAACTCTCTGATACTCTCCAACACTCACAGACTCTCTCCGAAATTCTCTGACACTCTCTGAAGCTCTTTGACACTCTCTGACAGTCTCTGAAACTCTCTGACGCTCTCTGACACTCTCTGGCACTGTCTGAAACTCTCTGACACTCTCTGACACTCTCTGACACTCTCAGACAGTCTCTCACACTCTCTGAAACTCTCTGACACTCTCTGACACTATCTGACTCTCTCTGAAACTCTCTGAAACTCTCTGACACTCTGTGACACACTGTGAAACTCTCTGACGCTCTCTGACACTCACAGATACTCTCAGAAACTCTCGGACATTCTCTGACACTCTCTGACACTCTATGACACTCTCAGACACTCTCTGACACTCTCTGACCCTCTCTGAAACTCTCTGACACTATCTGACACTCTCTGAAACTCTTTGACACTCTCTGACACTCTCAGACAATCTCTGAAACTCTCTGAAACTCTCTGACACTCACTGAAACTCTGTGTCACTCTCTGACACTCTCTGACAACCTCTGAAGCTCTCTGTAACTCTGTGAAACTCTCTGACACTCTCTGAAGCTCTCTGACACTCTCTGACTCACTCTGCAATCTCTCTGACATTCTCTGACAGTCTGTGACACTCTCTGAAACACTCTGACATTCTCTGACACTCTCTGACACACTCAGAAACTCTCAGAAACTCTCTGAAACTCTGTGACAGTCTCTGACAATCTCTGACAATCTCTGACACTCTGTGACACTCTCTGACACTCTCTGAAAATCTCTGACTCTCTCTGACACACTCAGGAACTCTCAGGAACTCTCTGATACTCTCTGACACTCTCAGACACTCTCTGAAACACTCTGACACTCTCAGACACTCTCTGAAACAATCTGAAACCCTCTGACACACTCTGAAACTCTCTGACCCTCACTGAAACACTCTGAAACTCTCAGAAACTCTCTGAAACTCTCTGACACTCTCTGACACTCTCTGAAACACTCTGACACTGTCTGGCGCTCTCAGAAACTCTCTCAAACTGTCTGAAACTCTCTGAAACTCTCTGATACTCCCGGACAATCTGTGACACTCTCCGAAACTCTCTGACACTCTCTGACACACTCAGAAACTCTCAGAAGCTCTCTGACACTCTCCGAAAATCTCTGAAACACTCTGACACGCTCTGACGCTCTCTGACACTCTCTGACACACTCAGAAACTCTCTGAAACTCTGATAACTCTCTGACACTCTCAGACACTCTCTGACACTCTCTGACAATCTCTAACACTCTCGGACACTCTCTGACACTCTCTGAAACTTTCTGACAATCTCTGACACTCTCTGACGCTCTCTGAAACTCTCTGAAAATCTCTGACACTCTCTGACACTCTCCGAACGTCTCTGACACTCTGTGACACTCTCTGAAACTCTCTGACACACTCAGAAACTCTCAGAAACTCTCTGACACTCTCCGAAACTCACAGACACTCTCCGAAACTCTCTGACACTCTCTGAAACTCTTTGACACTCTCTGACAGTCTCTGAAACTCTCTGACACTCTCTGACACACTCAGAAACTCTCAGAAACTCTCTGGAAATCTCTGACACGCCCAGACACTCTCTGAAACTCTCTGACACTCTCTGAAACTCTCTGCCACTCTCTGAAACTCTTTGACATTATCTGAAACTCTTTGACACTCTCAGAAATTCTCTGAAACTCTCAGACACACTCTGACATTCTCTGAAGCTCTCTGAAACTCTCTGACACGCTGTGAAACTCTCAGAATCTCTCTGAAAATCACTGAACCTCTCTGACACTCTCTGAAACTCTCTGACACTCTCTGACACACTCTGACACTTTGTAACACTCCCTGAAAATCTCTGACACTCTCCGACACACTCAGAAACTCTCAGAAACTCTCTGGCACTCTCTGAAACTCTCTAAAACTCTCTGACACTCTCTGAAACTCTTTGACACTCTGTGACACTCTCTGAAACTCTCCGACACTCTCTGAAACACTCAAACACTCTCAGAAACTCTCTGACACTCTCTGACACTCTCTATCACTCTCTGACTCTCTCTGACACTCTCTGAAACTCTCTGAAACTCTGTGAAACTCTCAGAAACTCTCAGAAAATCTCTGAAATTCTCTGAAACTCTCTGACACTCTCTGACAATCTGTGACACTCTCCGAAACTCTCTGACACTCTCTGACACTCTCTGACAAACTCAGAAACTCTCAGAAGCTCTCTGACACTCTCTGACACTCTCAGAAACTCTCTGAAACTCCCTGACACGCTCTGACGCTCTCTGACACTCTCTGACACACTCAGAAACTCTCGAACTCTCTCTGACACTCTCTGAAACTTTCTGACACTCTCTGACACTCTCTGACACTCTCTGAAGCTCTCTGAAACTCTCTGAAAATCTCTGACGCTCTCTGACACTCTCTGATACTCTCTGACACACTCTGAAACTCTCAGAAACTCTCTGATACTCTCCAACACTCACAGACACTCTCCGAAACTCTCTGACACTCTCTGAAGCTCTTTGACACTCTCTGACAGTCTCTGAAACTCTCTGACGCTCTCTGACACTCTCTGACACTCTATGACACTCTCAGACACTCTCTGGCACTCTCTGACCCTCTCTGAAACTCTCTGACACTATCTGACACTCTCTGAAACTCTTTGACACTCTCTGACACTCTCAGACAATCTCTGACCCTCTCTGAAACTCTCTGAAACTCTCTCACACTCACTGAAACTCTCTGTCACTCTCTGACACTCTCTGACAACCTCTGAAGCTCTCTGTAACTCTCTGAAACTCTCTGACACTCTCTGAAGCTCTCTGACACTCTCTGACACACTCTGCAATCTCTCTGACATTCTCTGACAGTCTGTGACACTCTCTGAAACTCTCTGACATTCTCTGACACTCTCTGACACACTCAGAAACTCTCAGAAACTCTCAGAAACTCTGTGACACTCTCTGACACACTGTGACAATCTCTGACACAATGTGACACTCTCTGACACTCTCTGAAAATCTCTGACACTCTCTGACACACTCAGGAACTCTAAGGAACTCTCTGATACTCTCTGACACTCTCAAACACTCTCTGAAACACTCTGACACTCTCAGACACTCTCTGAAACAATCTGAAACCCTCTGACACACTCTGAAACTCTCTGACCCTCACTGAAACTCTCTGACACTCTCCGAAACTCACAGACACTCTCCGAAACTCTCTGACACTCTCTGAAAAACTTTGACACTCTCTGACAGTCTCTGAAACTCTCTGACACGCCCAGACACTCTCTGAAACTCTCTGACACTCTCTGAAACTCTCTGCCACTCTCTGAACCTCTCTGACATTCTCTGACACTCTTTGACATTCTCTGAAAATCTTTGTCACTCTCAGAAACTCTCTGAAACTCTCAGAGACACTCTGACATTCTCTGAAGCTCTCTGAAACTCTCTGACACGCTGTGAAACTCTCAGAATCTCTCTGAAAATCACTGAACCTCTCTGACACTCTCTGAAACTCTCTGTCACTCTCTGACACACTCTGACACTTTGTAACACTCCCTGAAAATCTCTGACACTCTCCGACACACTCAGAAACTCTCAGAGCCTCTCTGGCACTCTCTGAAACTCTCAAAAACTCTCTGGAACACTCTGAAACTCTCTGAAACTCTCTGACACTCTCTGAAACTCTTTGACACTCTCTGACACACTCTGAAACTCTCTGACACTCTCTGACACTCACTGACACTCTCTGAAACACTGTGACACTCTCTGACACTCTCAGGCACTGTCTGACACTCTCTGAAACTCTCTGAAAATCTCTGACACTCTCTGGCACTCTCCGAAGCTCTCTGAAACTCTCTGACACTCTGTGACACTCTCTGAAACTCTCTTACACTATCTGACACTCTCTGAAACTTTCTGACACTCTCTGAAACTCTCTGAAACTCTCTGACACTCTCAGAAACTCTCAGAAACTCTCTGAAACTCTCTGATACACTCTGACACTCTGTGACACTCTCTGAAAGTCTCTGACACTCTCTGAAACACTCAAAAACTCTCAGAAACTCTCTGACACTCTCTATCACTCTCTGACTCTCTCTGACACTCTCTGAAACTCTCTGAAACTCTGTGAAACTCTCAGAAACTCTCAGAAAATCTCTGAAACTCTCTGACACTCTCTGACAATCTGTGGCAATCTCCGAAACTCTCTGACACTCTCTGACACTCTCTGACAAACTCAGAAACTCTCAGAAGCTCTCTGACACTCTCTGTCACTCTCAGAAACTCTCTGAAACTCCCTGACACGCTCTGACGCTCTCTGACACTCTCTGACACACTCAGAAACTCTCGGATTCTCTCTGACACTCTCTGAAACTTTCTGACAATCTCTGACACTCTCTGAAGCTCTCTGAAACTCTCTGAAAATCTCTGACGCTCTCTGACACTCTCTGATACTCACTGACACACTCTGAAACTCTCAGAAACTCTCTGATACTCTCCAACACTCACAGACACTGTCCGAAACTCTCTGACACTCTCTGAAGCTTTTTGACACTCTCTGACAGTCTCTGAAACTCTCTGACGCTCTCTGACGCTCTCTGACACTCTCTGGCACTGTCTGAAACTCTCTGACACTCTCTGACACTCTCAGACAGTCTCTCACACTCTCTGAAACTCTCTGACACTCTCTGAAACTCTCTGACGCTCTCTGACACTCACAGATACTCTCAGAAACTCTCCGACATTCTCTGACACTCTCTGACACTCTATGACACTCTCAGACACTCTCTGACACTCTCTGACCCTCTCTGAAACTCTCTGACACTATCTGACTCTCTCTGAAACTCTTTGACACTCTCTGACACTCTCAGACAATCTCTGACACTCTCTAAAACTCTCTGAAACTCTCTGATACTCACTGAAACTCTCTGTCACTCTCTGACACTCTCTGACAACCTCTGAAGCTCTCTGTAACTCTCTGAAACTCTCTGACACTCTCTGAAGCTCTCTGACACTCTCTGACACACTCTGCAATCTCTCTGACATTCTCTGACAGTCTGTGACACTCTCTGAAACTCTCTGACATTCTCTGACACTCTCTGAAACTCTTTGACACTCTCTGACACTCTCAGACAATCTCTGACACTCTCTGAAACTCTCTGAAACTCTCTGACACTCACTGAAACTCTCTGTCACTCTCTGACACTCTCTGACAACCTCTGAAGCTCTCTGTAACTCTCTGAAACTCTCTGACACTCTCTGAAGCTCTCTGACACTCTCTGACACACTCTGCAATCTCTCTGACATTCTCTGACAGTCTGTGACACTCTCTGAAACTCTCTGACATTCTCTGACACTCTCTGACACTCTCAGAAACTCTCAGAAACTCTCAGAAACTCTGTGACACTCTCTGACACACTGTGACAATCTCTGACACTCTGTGACACTCTCTGACACTCTCTGAAAATCTCTGACACTCTCTGACACACTCAGGAACTCTAAGGAACTCTCTGATACTCTCTGACACTCTCAAACACTCTCTGAAACACTCTGACACTCTCAGACACTCTCTGAAACAATCTGAAACCCTCTGACACACTCTGAAACTCTCTGACCCTCACTGAAACACTCTGAAACTCTCAGAAATTCTCTGAAACTCTCTGACACTCTCTGACACTTTCTGAAACTCTCTGACATGGTCTGGCGCTCTCAGAAACTCTCTCAAACTGTCTGAAACTCTCTGAAACTCTCTGATACTCCCGGACAATCTGTGACACTCTCCGAAACTCTCTGACACTCTCTGACACACTCAGAAACTCTCAGAAGCTCTCTGACACTCTCTGACACTCTCAGAACATCTCTGAAACAGTCTGACACGCTCTGACGCTCTCTGACACTCTCTGACACACTCAGAAACTCTCGGAAACTCTGATAACTCTCTGACACTCTCAGACACTCTCTGACACACTCTCACAAACTCAGAAACTCTCAGAAGCTCTCTGACACTCTCTGACACTCTCAGAAAATCTCTGAAACACTCTGACACGCTCTGACGCTCTCTGACACTCTCTGACACACTCAGAAACTCTCTGAAACTCTGATAACTCTCTGATACTCTCAGACACTCTCCAACACTCACAGACACTCTCCGAAACTCTCTGACACTCTCTGAAGCTCTTTGACACTCTCTGACAGTCTCTGAAACTCTCTGACGCTCTCTGACACTCTCTGACTCTCTATGACACTCTCTGGCACTCTCTGACCCTCTCTGAAACTCTCTGACACTATCTGACACTCTCTGAAACTCTTTGACACTCTCTGACACTCTCAGACAATCTCTGACCCTCTCTGAAACTCTCTGAAACTCTCTCACACTCACTGAAACTCTCTGACACTCTCTGACACTCTCAGACAGTCTCTCACACTCTCTGAAACTCTCTGACACTCTCTGACACTATCTGACTCTCTCTGAAACTCTCTGACACTCTGTGACACACTGTGAAACTCTCTGACGCTCTCTGACACTCACAGATACTCTCAGAAACTCTCCGACATTCTCTGACACTCTCTGACACTCTATGACACTCTCAGCCACTCTCTGACACTCTCTGACCCTCTCTGAAACACTCTGACACTATCTGACACTCTCTGAAACTCTTTGACACTCTCTGACACTCTCAGACAATCTCTGACACTCTCTGAAACTCTCTGAAACTCTCTGACACTCACTGAAACTCTCTGTCACTCTCTGACACTCTCTGACAACCTCTGAATCTCTCTGTAACTCTCTGAAACTCTCTGACACTCTCTGAAGCTCTCTGACACTCTCTGACTCACTCTGCAATCTCTCTGACATTCTCTGACAGTCTGTGACACTCTCTGAAACACTCTGACATTCTCTGACACTCTCTGACACACTCAGAAACTCTCGGACTCTCTCAGAAACTCTGTGACACTCTGTGACACACTCTGACAATCTCTGACACTCTGTGACACTCTCTGACACACTCAGGAACTCTCAGGAACTCTCTGATACTCTCTGACACTCTCAGACACTCTCTGAAACACTCTGACACTCTCAGACACTCTCTGAAAAAATCTGAAACCCTCTGACACACTCTGAAACTCTCTGACCCTCACTGAAACACTCTGAAACTCTCAGAAACTCTCTGAAACTCTCTGACACTCTCTGGCACTCTCTGAAACTCTCTGACACTGTCTGGCGCTCTCAGAAACTCTCTCAAACTGTCTGAAACTCTCTGAAACTATCTGATACTCCCGGACAATCTGTGACACTCTCCGAAACTCTCTGACACTCTCTGACACACTCAGAAACTCTCAGAAGCTCTCTGACACTCTCTGACACTCTCAGAAAATCTCTGAAACACTCTGACACGCTCTGACGCTCTCTGACACTCTCTGACACACTCAGAAACTCTCTGAAACTCTGATAACTCTCTGACACTCTCAGACACTCTCTGACACTCTCTGACAATCTCTAACACTCTCGGACACTCTCTGACACTCTCTGAAACTTTCTGACAATCTCTGAAACTCTCTGACGCTCTCTGAAACTCTCTGAAAATCTCTGACACTCTCTGACACTCCCCGAAAGTCTCTGACACTCTCTGACACTCTGTGACACATCTCTGAAACTCTCTGACACACTCAGAAACTCTCAGAAACTGTCTGACACTCTCCGAAACTCACAGACACTCTCCAAAACTCTCTGACACTCTCTGAAACACTTTGACACTCTCTGACAGTCTCTGAAACTCTCTGACACTCTCTGACACTCTCAGAAACTCTCAGAAACTCTCTGGCAATCTCTGACACGCCCAGACACTCTCTGAAACTCTCTGACACTCTCTGAAACTCTCTGAAAATCTCTGACACTCTCTGACACTCCCCGAAAGTCTCTGACACTCTCTGACACTCTGTGACACATCTCTGAAACTCTCTGACACACTCAGAAACTCTCAGAAACTCTCTGACACTCTCCGAAACTCACAGACACTCTCCGAAACTCTCTGACACTCTCTGAAACACTTTGACACTCTCTGACAGTCTCTGAAACTCTCTGACACTCTCTGACACTCTCAGAAACTCTCAGAAACTCTCTGGCAATCTCTGACACGCCCAGACACTCTCTGAAACTCTCTGACACTCTCTGAAACTCTCTGCCACTCTCTGACACTCTCTAAAACTCTCTGACACTCTCTGACACTCTTTGACATTCTCTGAAACTCTTTGACACTCTCAGAAACTCTCTGAAACTCTCAGACACACTCTGACATTCTCTGAAGCTCTCTGAAACTCTCTGACACGCTGTGAAACTCTCAGAATCTCTCTGAAAATCACTGAACCTCTCTGACACTCTCTGAAACTCTCTGTCACTCTTTGACACACTCTGACACTTTGTAACACTCCCTGAAATTCTCTGACACTCTCCGACACACTCAGAAACTCTCAGAAACTCTCTGGCACTCTCTGAAACTCTGCAAAACTCTCTGAAACACTGTGAAACTCTCTGAAACTCTCTGACACTCTCTGAAACTCTTTGACACTCTGTGACACTCTCAGACTATCTCTGACACTCTCTGACACTCTATGACACTCTCAGACACTCTCTGACACTCTCTGACCCTCTCTGAAACTCTCTGACACTCTATGACACTCTCAGACACTCTCTGACACTCTCTGACACTCTCTGACACTCACATATACTCTCAGAAACTCTCCGACATTCTCTGACACTCTCTGACACTCTATGACACTCTCAGACACTCTCTGACACTCTCTGACCCTCTCTGAAACTCTCTGACACTATCTGACACTCTCTGAAACTCTTTGACACTCTCTGACACTCTCAGACAATCTCTGACACTCTCTGAATTTCTCTGAAACTCTCTGACACTCACTGAAACTCTCTGTCACTCTCTGACACTCTCTGACAACCTCTGAAGCTCTCTGTAACTCTCTGAAACTCTCTGACACTCTCTGAAGCTCTCTGACACTCTCTGACACACTCTGCAATCTCTCTGACATTCTCTGACAGTCTGTGACACTCTCTGAAACTCTCTGACATTCTCTCACACTCTCTGACACACTCAGAAACTCTCAGAAACTCTCAGAAACTCTGTGACACTCTCTGACACACTCTGACAATCTCTGACACTCTGTGACACTCTCTGACACTCTCTGAAAATCTCTGACACTCTCTGACACACTCAGGAACTCTCAGGAACTCTCTGATACTCTCTGACACTCTCAGACACTCTCTGAAACACTCTGACACTCTCAGACACTCTCTGAAACAATCTGAAACCCTCTGACACACTCTGAAACTCTCTGACCCTCACTGAAACACTCTGAAACTCTCAGAAACTCTCTGAGACTCTCTGACACTCTCTGACACTCTCTGACACTCTCTGAAACTCTCTGACACTGTCTGGCGCTCTCAGAAACTCTCTCAAACTGTCTGAAACTCTCTGAAACTCTCTGACACTCTCTGACACTCTCTGACAAACTCAGAAACTCTCAGAAGCTCTCTGACACTCTCTGACACTCTCAGAACATCTCTGAAACAGTCTGACACGCTCTGACGCTCTCTGACACTCTCTGACACACTCAGAAACTCTCTGAAACTCTGATAACTCTCTGACACTCTCAGACACTCTCTGACACACTCTCACAAACTCAGAAACTCTCAGAAGCTCTCTGACACTCTCTGACACTCTCAGAAAATCTCTGAAACACTCTGACACGCTCTGACGCTCTCTGACACTCTCTGACACACTCAGAAACTCTCTGAAACTCTGATAACTCTCTGATACTCTCAGACACTCTCCAACACTCACAGACACTCTCCGAAACTCTCTGACACTCTCTGAAGCTCTTTGACACTCTCTGACAGTCTCTGAAACTCTCTGACGCTCTCTGACACTCTCTGACTCTCTATGACACTCTCAGACACTCTCTGGCACTCTCTGACCCTCTCTGAAACTCTCTGACACTATCTGACACTCTCTGAAACTCTTTGACACTCTCTGACACTCTCAGACAATCTCTGACCCTCTCTGAAACTCTCTGAAACTCTCTCACTCTCACTGAAACTCTCTGACACTCTCTGACACTCTCAGACAGTCTCTCACACTCTCTGAAACTCTCTGACACTCTCTGACACTATCTGACTCTCTCTGAAACTCTCTGACACTCTGTGACACACTGTGAAACTCTCTGACGCTCTCTGACACTCACAGATACTCTCAGAAACTCTCCGACATTCTCTGACACTCTCTGACACTCTATGACACTCTCAGACACTCTCTGACACTCTCTGACCCTCTCTGAAACACTCTGACACTATCTGACACTCTCTGAAACTCTTTGACACTCTCTGACACTCTCAGACAATCTCTGACACTCTCTGAAACTCTCTGAAACTCTCTGACACTCACTGAAACTCTCTGTCACTCTCTGACACTCTCTGACAACCTCTGAAGCTCTCTGTAACTCTCTGAAACTCTCTGACACTCTCTGAAGCTCTCTGACACTCTCTGACTCACTCTGCAATCTCTCTGACATTCTCTGACAGTCTGTGACACTCTCTGAAACACTCTGACATTCTCTGACACTCTCTGACACACTCAGAAACTCTCGGACTCTCTCAGAAACTCTGTGACACTCTGTGACACACTCTGACAATCTCTGACACTCTGTGACACTCTCTGACACACTCAGGAACTCTCAGGAACTCTCTGATACTCTCTGACACTCTCAGACACTCTCTGAAAGACTCTGACACTCTCAGACACTCTCTGAAAAAATCTGAAACCCTCTGACACACTCTGAAACTCTCTGACCCTCACTGAAACACTCTGAAACTCTCAGAAACTCTCTGAAACTCTCTGACACTCTCTGGCACTCTCTGAAACTCTCTGACACTGTCTGGCGCTCTCAGAAACTCTCTCAAACTGTCTGAAACTCTCTGAAACTATCTGATACTCCCGGACAATCTGTGACACTCTCCGAAACTCTCTGACACTCTCTGACACACTCAGAAACTCTCAGAAGCTCTCTGACACTCTCTGACACTCTCAGAAAATCTCTGAAACACTCTGACACGCTCTGACGCTCTCTGACACTCTCTGACACACTCAGAAACTCTCTGAAACTCTGATAACTCTCTGACACTCTCAGACACTCTCTGACACTCTCTGACAATCTCTAACACTCTCGGACACTCTCTGACACTCTCTGAAACTTTCTGACAATCTCTGACACTCTCTGACGCTCTCTGAAACTCTCTGAAAATCTCTGACACTCTCTGACACTCCCCGAAAGTCTCTGACACTCTCTGACACTCTGTGACACATCTCTGAAACTCTCTGACACACTCAGAAACTCTCAGAAACTCTCTGACACTCTCCGAAACTCACAGACACTCTCCAAAACTCTCTGACACTCTCTGAAACACTTTGACACTCTCTGACAGTCTCTGAAACTCTCTGACACTCTCTGACACTCTCAGAAACTCTCAGAAACTCTCTGGCAATCTCTGACACGCCCAGACACTCTCTGAAACTCTCTGACACTCTCTGAAACTCTCTGAAAATCTCTGACACTCTCTGACACTCCCCGAAAGTCTCTGACACTCTCTGACACTCTGTGACACATCTCTGAAACTCTCTGACACACTCAGAAACTCTCAGAAACTCTCTGACACTCTCCGAAACTCACAGACACTCTCCGAAACTCTCTGACACTCTCTGAAACACTTTGACACTCTCTGACAGTCTCTGAAACTCTCTGACACTCTCTGACACTCTCAGAAACTCTCAGAAACTCTCTGGCAATCTCTGACACGCCCAGACACTCTCTGAAACTCTCTGACACTCTCTGAAACTCTCTGCCACTCTCTGACACTCTCTAAAACTCTCTGACACTCTCTGACACTCTTTGACATTCTCTGAAACTCTTTGACACTCTCAGAAACTCTCTGAAACTCTCAGACACACTCTGACATTCTCTGAAGCTCTCTGAAACTCTCTGACACGCTGTGAAACTCTCAGAATCTCTCTGAAAATCACTGAACCTCTCTGACACTCTCTGAAACTCTCTGTCACTCTTTGACACACTCTGACACTTTGTAACACTCCCTGAAATTCTCTGACACTCTCCGACACACTCAGAAACTCTCAGAAACTCTCTGGCACTCTCTGAAACTCTGCAAAACTCTCTGAAACACTGTGAAACTCTCTGAAACTCTCTGACACTCTCTGAAACTCTTTGACACTCTGTGACACTCTCAGACTATCTCTGACACTCTCTGACACTCTATGACACTCTCAGACACTCTCTGACACTCTCTGACCCTCTCTGAAACTCTCTGACACTCTATGACACTCTCAGACACTCTCTGACACTCTCTGACACTCTCTGACACTCACATATACTCTCAGAAACTCTCCGACATTCTCTGACACTCTCTGACACTCTATGACACTCTCAGACACTCTCTGACACTCTCTGACCCTCTCTGAAACTCTCTGACACTATCTGACACTCTCTGAAACTCTTTGACACTCTCTGACACTCTCAGACAATCTCTGACACTCTCTGAATTTCTCTGAAACTCTCTGACACTCACTGAAACTCTCTGTCACTCTCTGACACTCTCTGACAACCTCTGAAGCTCTCTGTAACTCTCTGAAACTCTCTGACACTCTCTGAAGCTCTCTGACACTCTCTGACACACTCTGCAATCTCTCTGACATTCTCTGACAGTCTGTGACACTCTCTGAAACTCTCTGACATTCTCTCACACTCTCTGACACACTCAGAAACTCTCAGAAACTCTCAGAAACTCTGTGACACTCTCTGACACACTCTGACAATCTCTGACACTCTGTGACACTCTCTGACACTCTCTGAAAATCTCTGACACTCTCTGACACACTCAGGAACTCTCAGGAACTCTCTGATACTCTCTGACACTCTCAGACACTCTCTGAAACACTCTGACACTCTCAGACACTCTCTGAAACAATCTGAAACCCTCTGACACACTCTGAAACTCTCTGACCCTCACTGAAACACTCTGAAACTCTCAGAAACTCTCTGAGACTCTCTGACACTCTCTGACACTCTCTGACACTCTCTGACACTCTCTGAAACTCTCTGACACTGTCTGGCGCTCTCAGAAACTCTCTCAAACTGTCTGAAACTCTCTGAAACTATCTGATACTCCCGGACAATCTGTGACACTCTCCGAAACTCTCTGACACTCTCTGACACACTCAGAAACTCTCAGAAGCTCTCTGACACTCTCAGAAAATCTCTGAAACACTCTGACACGCTCTGACGCTCTCTGACACTCTCTGACACACTCAGAAACTCTCTGAAACTCTGATAACTCTCTGACACTCTCAGACACTCTCTGACACTCTCTGACAATCTCTAACACTCTCGGACACTCTCTGACACTCTCTGAAACTTTCTGACAATCTCTGACACT
The DNA here is from genome assembly GCF_036365525.1 of Heterodontus francisci. Classification (NCBI taxonomy): domain Eukaryota; kingdom Metazoa; phylum Chordata; class Chondrichthyes; order Heterodontiformes; family Heterodontidae; genus Heterodontus; species Heterodontus francisci. The sequence goes on along the minus strand of NC_090398.1, from coordinate 55,499,087 downwards.
CTCTGACACTCCCAGAAAGTCTCTGACACTCTCTGACATACTCAGAAACTCTCAGAAACTCTCTGACACTCTCCGAAACTCACAGACACTCTCCGAAACTCTCTGACACTCTCTGAAAAACTTTGGCACTCTCTGACAGTCTCTGAAACTCTCTGACACTCTCTGACACTCTCTGACACACTCAGAAACTCTCAGAAACTCTCTGGCAATCTCTGACACGCCCAGACACTCTCTGAAACTCTCTGACACTCTCTGAAACTCTCTGCCACTCTCTGAACCTCTCTGACATTCTCTGACACTCTTTGACATTCTCTGAAACTCTTTGTCACTCTCAGAAACTCTCTGAAACTCTCAGAGACACTCTGACATTCTCTGAATCTCTCTGAAACTCTCTGACACGCTGTGAAACTCTCAGAATCTCTCTGAAAATCACTGAACCTCTCTGACACTCTCTGAAACTCTCTGTCACTCTCTGACACACTCTGACACTTTGTAACACTCCCTGAAAATCTCTGACACTCTCCGACACACTCAGAAACTCTCAGAGCCTCTCTGGCACTCTCTGAAACTCTCACAAACTCTCTGAAACACTCTGAAACTCTCTGAAACTCTCTGACACTCTCTGAAACACTTTGACACTCTCTGACACACTCTGAAACTCTCTGACACTCTCTGACACTCACTGACACTCTCTGAAACACTGTGACACTCTCTGACACTCTCAGGCACTGTCTGACACTCTCTGAAACTCTCTGAAAATCTCTGACACTCTCTGGCACTCTCCGAAGCTCTCTGAAACTCTCTGACACTCTGTGACACTCTCTGAAACTCTCTTACACTATCTGACACTCTCTGAAACTTTCTGACACTCTCTGAAACTCTCTGAAACTCTCTGACACTCTCAGAAACTCTCAGAAACTCTCTGAAACTCTCTGATACACTCTGACACTCTGTGACACTCTCTGAAAGTCTCTGACACTCTCTGAAACACTCAAAAACTCTCAGAAACTCTCTGACACTCTCTGACACTCTCTATCACTCTCTGACTCTCTCTGACACTCTCTGAAACTCTCTGAAACTCTGTGAAACTCTCAGAAACTCTCAGAAAATCTCTGAAACTCTCTGAAACTCTCTGACAATCTGTGGCAATCTCCGAAACTCTCTGACACTCTCTGACACTCACTGACAAACTCAGAAACTCTCAGAAGCTCTCTGACACTCTCTGTCACTCTCAGAAACTCTCTGAAACTCCCTGACACGCTCTGACGCTCTCTGACACTCTCTGACACACTCAGAAACTCTCGGATTCTCTCTGACACTCTCTGAAACTTTCTGACAATCTCTGACACTCTCTGAAGCTCTCTGAAACTCTCTGAAAATCTCTGACGCTCTCTGACACTCTCTGATACTCACTGACACACTCTGAAACTCTCAGAAACTCTCTGATACTCTCCAACACTCACAGACACTGTCCGAAACTCTCTGACACTCTCTGAAGCTTTTTGACACTCTCTGACAGTCTCTGAAACTCTCTGACGCTCTCTGACGCTCTCTGACACTCTCTGGCACTGTCTGAAACTCTCTGACACTCTCTGACACTCTCAGACAGTCTCTCACACTCTCTGAAACTCTCTGACACTCTCTGAAACTCTCTGACGCTCTCTGACACTCACAGATACTCTCAGAAACTCTCCGACATTCTCTGACACTCTCTGACACTCTATGACAATCTCAGACACTCTCTGACACTCTCTGACCCTCTCTGAAACTCTCTGACACTATCTGACTCTCTCTGAAACTCTTTGACACTCTCTGACACTCTCAGACAATCTCTGACACTCTCTAAAACTCTCTGAAACTCTCTGACACTCACTGAAACTCTCTGTCACTCTCTGACACTCTCTGACAACCTCTGAAGCTCTCTGTAGCTCTCTGAAACTCTCTGACACTCTCTGAAGCTCTCTGACACTCTCTGACACACTCTGCAATCTCTCTGACATTCTCTGACAGTCTGTGACACTCTCTGAAACTCTCTGACATTCTCTGACACTCTCTGAAACTCTTTGACACTATCTGACACTCTCAGACAATCTCTGACACTCTCTGAAACTCTCTGAAACTCTCTGACACTCACTGAAACTCTCTGTCACTCTCTGACACTCTCTGACAACCTCTGAAGCTCTCTGTAACTCTCTGAAACTCTCTGACACTCTCTGAAGCTCTCTGACACTCTCTGACACACTCTGCAATCTCTCTGACATTCTCTGACAGTCTGTGACACTCTCTGAAACTCTCTGACATTCTCTGACACTCTCCGACACACTCAGAAACTCTCAGAAACTCTCTGGCACTCTCTGAAACTCTGCAAAACTCTCTGAAACACTGTGAAACTCTCTGAAACTCTCTGACACTCTCTGAAACTCTTTGACACTCTGTGACACTCTCAGACTATCTCTGACACTCTCTGACACTCTATGACACTCTCAGACACTCTCTGACACTCTCTGACCCTCTCTGAAACTCTCTGACACTCTATGACACTCTCAGACACTCTCTGACACTCTCTGACACTCTCTGACACTCACATATACTCTCAGAAACTCTCCGACATTCTCTGACACTCTCTGACACTCTATGACACTCTCAGACACTCTCTGACACTCTCTGACCCTCTCTGAAACTCTCTGACACTATCTGACACTCTCTGAAACTCTCTGACACTCTCTGACAACCTCTGAAGCTCTCTGTAACTCTCTGAAACTCTCTGACACTCTCTGAAGCTCTCTGACACTCTCTGACACACTCTGCAATCTCTCTGACATTCTCTGACAGTCTGTGACACTCTCTGAAACTCTCTGACATTCTCTCACACTCTCTGACACACTCAGAAACTCTCAGAAACTCTCAGAAACTCTGTGACACTCTCTGACACACTCTGACAATCTCTGACACTCTGTGACACTCTCTGACACTCTCTGAAAATCTCTGACACTCTCTGACACACTCAGGAACTCTCAGGAACTCTCTGATACTCTCTGACACTCTCAGACACTCTCTGAAACACTCTGACACTCTCAGACACTCTCTGAAACAATCTGAAACCCTCTGACACACTCTGAAACTCTCTGACCCTCACTGAAACACTCTGAAACTCTCAGAAACTCTCTGAGACTCTCTGACACTGTCTGGCGCTCTCAGAAACTCTCTCAAACTGTCTGAAACTCTCTGAAACTATCTGATACTCCCGGACAATCTGTGACACTCTCCGAAACTCTCTGACACTCTCTGACACACTCAGAAACTCTCAGAAGCTCTCTGACACTCTCAGAAAATCTCTGAAACACTCTGACACGCTCTGACGCTCTCTGACACTCTCTGACACACTCAGAAACTCTCTGAAACTCTGATAACTCTCTGACACTCTCAGACACTCTCTGACACTCTCTGACAATCTCTAACACTCTCGGACACTCTCTGACACTCTCTGAAACTTTCTGACAATCTCTGACACTCTCTGACACTCCCAGAAAGTCTCTGACACTCTCTGACATACTCAGAAACTCTCAGAAACTCTCTGACACTCTCCGAAACTCACAGACACTCTCCGAAACTCTCTGACACTCTCTGAAAAACTTTGGCACTCTCTGACAGTCTCTGAAACTCTCTGACACTCTCTGACACTCTCTGACACACTCAGAAACTCTCAGAAACTCTCTGGCAATCTCTGACACGCCCAGACACTCTCTGAAACTCTCTGACACTCTCTGAAACTCTCTGCCACTCTCTGAACCTCTCTGACATTCTCTGACACTCTTTGACATTCTCTGAAACTCTTTGTCACTCTCAGAAACTCTCTGAAACTCTCAGAGACACTCTGACATTCTCTGAATCTCTCTGAAACTCTCTGACACGCTGTGAAACTCTCAGAATCTCTCTGAAAATCACTGAACCTCTCTGACACTCTCTGAAACTCTCTGTCACTCTCTGACACACTCTGACACTTTGTAACACTCCCTGAAAATCTCTGACACTCTCCGACACACTCAGAAACTCTCAGAGCCTCTCTGGCACTCTCTGAAACTCTCAAAAACTCTCTGAAACACTCTGAAACTCTCTGAAACTCTCTGACACTCTCTGAAACTCTTTGACACTCTCTGACACACTCTGAAACTCTCTGACACTCTCTGACACTCACTGACACTCTCTGAAACACTGTGACACTCTCTGACACTCTCAGGCACTGTCTGACACTCTCTGAAACTCTCTGAAAATCTCTGACACTCTCTGGCACTCTCCGAAGCTCTCTGAAACTCTCTGACACTCTGTGACACTCTCTGAAACTCTCCTACACTATCTGACACTCTCTGAAACTTTCTGACACTCTCTGAAACTCTCTGAAACTCTCTGACACTCTCAGAAACTCTCAGAAACTCTCAGAAACTCTCTGACACTCTCTGACACTCTCTATCACTCTCTGACTCTCTCTGACACTCTCTGAAACTCTCTGAAACTCTGTGAAACTCTCAGAAACTCTCAGAAAATCTCTGAAACTCTCTGAAACTCTCTGACAATCTGTGGCAATCTCCGAAACTCTCTGACACTCTCTGACACTCTCTGACAAACTCAGAAACTCTCAGAAGCTCTCTGACACTCTCTGTCACTCTCAGAAACTCTCTGAAACTCCCTGACACGCTCTGACGCTCTCTGACACTCTCTGACACACTCAGAAACTCTCGGATTCTCTCTGACACTCTCTGAAACTTTCTGACAATCTCTGACACTCTCTGAAGCTCTCTGAAACTCTCTGAAAATCTCTGACGCTCTCTGACACTCTCTGATACTCACTGACACACTCTGAAACTCTCAGAAACTCTCTGATACTCTCCAACACTCACAGACACTGTCCGAAACTCTCTGACACTCTCTGAAGCTTTTTGACACTCTCTGACAGTCTCTGAAACTCTCTGACGCTCTCTGACGCTCTCTGACACTCTCTGGCACTGTCTGAAACTCTCTGACACTCTCTGACACTCTCAGACAGTCTCTCACACTCTCTGAAACTCTCTGACACTCTCTGAAACTCTCTGACGCTCTCTGACACTCACAGATACTCTCAGAAACTCTCCGACATTCTCTGACACTCTCTGACACTCTATGACAATCTCAGACACTCTCTGACACTCTCTGACCCTCTCTGAAACTCTCTGACACTATCTGACTCTCTCTGAAACTCTTTGACACTCTCTGACACTCTCAGACAATCTCTGACACTCTCTAAAACTCTCTGAAACTCTCTGACACTCACTGAAACTCTCTGTCACTCTCTGACACTCTCTGACAACCTCTGAAGCTCTCTGTAACTCTCTGAAACTCTCTGACACTCTCTGAAGCTCTCTGACACTCTCTGACACACTCTGCAATCTCTCTGACATTCTCTGACAGTCTGTGACACTCTCTGAAACTCTCTGACATTCTCTGACACTCTCTGAAACTCTTTGACACTCTCTGACACTCTCAGACAATCTCTGACACTCTCTGAAACTCTCTGAAACTCTCTGACACTCACTGAAACTCTCTGTCACTCTCTGACACTCTCTGACAACCTCTGAAGCTCTCTGTAACTCTCTGAAACTCTCTGACACTCTCTGAAGCTCTCTGACACTCTCTGACACACTCTGCAATCTCTCTGACATTCTCTGACAGTCTGTGACACTCTCTGAAACTCTCTGACATTCTCTGACACTCTCTGAGACACTCAGAAACTCTCAGAAACTCTGTGAAACTCTGTGAAACTCTCTGACTCTCTCTGACAATCTCTGACACTCTGTGACAATCTCTGACACTCTCTGAAAATCTCTGACTCTCTCTGACACATTCAGGAACTCTCTGATACTCTCTGACACTCTCAGACACTCTCTGAAACACTCTGACACTCTCAGACACTCTCTGAAACAATCTGAAACCCTCTGACCCACTCTGAAACTCTCTGACCCTCACTGAAACACACTGAAACTCTCAGAAACTCTCTGAAACTCTCTGACACTCTCTGACACTGTCTGGCACTCTCTGAAACTCTCTCAAACTGTCTGAAACTCTCTGAAACTCTCTGATACTCCCGGACAATCTGTGACAATCTCCGAAACTCTCTGACACTCTCTGACACACTCAGAAACTCTCAGAAGCTCTCTGACTCTCTCTGACACTCTCAGAAAATTTCTGAAACACTCTGACACGCTCTGACGCTCTCTGACACTCTCTGACACACTCAGAAACTCTCTGAAACTCTGATAACTCTCGGACACTCTCTGACACTCTCAGACACTCTCTGACACTCTCTGACAATCTCTAACACTCTCGGACACTCTCTGACACTCTCTGAAACTTTCTGACAATCTCTGACACTCTCTGACGCTCTCTGAAAATCTCTGACACTCTCTGACACTCTCCGATATTCTCTGACACTCTCTGACACTCTGTGACGCTCTCAGAAGCTCTCTGACACACTCAGAAACTCTCAGAAACTCTCTGACACTCTCCGACACTCACAGACACTCTCCGAAACTCTCTGACACTCCCTGAAACACTTTGACACTCTCTGACAGTCTCTGAAACTTTTTGACACTCTCTGACACTCTCTGACACACTCAGAAACTCTCAGAAACTCTCTGGCAATCTCTGACACGCCCAGACACTCTCTGAAACTCTCTGACACTCTCTGAAACTCTCTGACACACTCTGACACACTCAGAAACTCTCAGAAACTCTCTGGCAATCTCTGACACACCCAGACACTCTCTGACACTCTCTGACACTCTCTGACACTCTCTGAAACTCACTGACACTGTCTGACACTCTCAGAAACTCTCTCAAACTGTCTGAAATTCTCTGAAACTCTCTGACACTCCCTGACAATCTGTGACACTCTCCGAAACTCTCTGACACTCTCTGACAAACTCAGAAATTCTCAGAAGCTCTCTGACACTCTCTGACACTCTCAGAAACTCTCTGAAACTCTCTGACACGCTCTGACGCTCTCTGGCACTCTCTGACACACTCAGAAACTCTCGGACACTCTCTGACAATCTCTGAAACTTTCTGACAATCTCTGACACTCTCTGAAGCTCTCTGAAACTCTCTGAAAATCTCTGACGCTCTCTGACACTCTCTGATACTCTCTGACACTCTCTGAAACTCTCTGACACTCTCTGACCCTCTCTGACACTCTCAGAAACTCTCTGAAACTCTCTGAAACTCTCTGACACTCTGTGACACTCTCTGAAACACTCAAAAACTTTCAGAAACTCTCTGACACTCTCTGACACTCTCTATCTCTCTCTGACTCTCTCTGACACTCTCAGAAACTCTCAGAAAATCTCTGAAATTCTCTGAAACTCTCTGACACTCTCTGACAATCTCTGACACTCTGTGACACTCTCTGACACTCTCTGAAAATCTCTGACACTCTCTGACACACTCAGGAATTCTCAGGAACTCTCTGACACTCTCTGACACTCTCAGACACTCTCTGAAACACTCTGACACTCTCAGACACTCTCTGAAACAATCTGAAACCCTCTGACACACTCTGAAACTCTCTGACCCTCACTGAAACTCTCTGAAACTCTCAGAAACTCTCTGACACTCTCTGACATTCTCTGACACACTCTGACACTCTCTGAAACTCTCTGACACTGTCTGACACTCTCAGAAACTCTCTCAAACTGTCTGAAATTCTCTGAAACTCTCTGACACTCTCTGACACTCTCTGACAAACTCAGAAATTCTCAGAAGCTCTCTGACACTCTCTGACACTCTCAGAAACTCTCTGAAACTCTCTGACACGCTCTGACGCTCTCTGGCACTCTCTGACACACTCAGAAACTCTCGGACACTCTCTGACAATCTCTGAAACTTTCTGACAATCTCTGACACTCTCTGAAGCTCTCTGAAACTCTCTGAAAATCTCTGACGCTCTCTGACACTCTCTGATACTCTCTGACACTCTCTGACACTCTCTGACACTCACTGACACTCTCTGAAACTCTCTGACACTGTCTGACACTCTCAGTAACTCTCTCAAACTGTCTGAAATTCTCTGAAACTCTCTGACACTCTCTGACACACTCTGACAAACTCAGAAACTCTCAGAAGCTCTCGGACACTCTCTGACACTCTCAGAAACTCTCTGAAACACTCGGACACTCTCTGAAACTTTCTGACAATCTCTGACACTCTCTGAAGCTCTCTGAAACTCTCTGAAACTCTCTGACACTCTCTGAAACACTTTGACACTCTCTGACAGTCTCTGAAACTCTCTGACACTCGCTGACACTCTCTGACACACTCAGAAACTCTCAGAAACTCTCTGGCAATCTCTGACACGCCCAGACACTCTCTGAAACTCTCTGACACTCTCTGAAACTCTCTGCCACTCTCTGACTCTCTCTGAAACTCTCTGACACTCTCTGACACTCTTTGACATTCTCTGAAACTCTTTGACACCCTCAGAAACTCTCTGAAACTCTCAGACACACTCTGACATTCTCTAAAGCTCTCTGAAACTCTCTGACACGCTGTGAAACTCATAGAATCTCTCTGAAAATCTCTGACCCTCTCTGACACTCTCTGAAACTCTCTGACACTCTCTGACACACTCTGACACTTTGTAACACTCCCTGAAAATCTCTGACATTCTCCGTCACACTCAGAAACTCTCAGAAACTCTCTGGCACTCTCTGAAACTCTCAAAAACTCTCTGAAACTCTCTGAAACTCTCTGAGACTCTCTGAAACTCTTTGACACTCTGTGACACTCTCTGAAACTCTCTGACACTCTCTGACACTCACTGACACTCTCTGAAACTCTTTGACACTCTCTGACACTCTCAGGCACTGTCTGACACTCTGTGAAACTCTCTGACACTCTCTGAAACTCTCTGAAAATCTCTGACACTCTCTGACACTCTCTGAAGCTCTCTGAAACTCTCTGACACTCTGTGACACTCTCTGAAACTCTCTGACACTATCTGACACTCTCTGAAACTTTCTGACACTCTCTGAAACTCTCTGAAACTCTCTGAAACTCTCTGACACTCTCAGAAACTCTCAGAAACTCTCTGAAACTCTCTGGCACTCTGTGACACTCTCTGAAACTTTCTGACACTCTCTGAAACACTCAAAAACTCTCAGAAAATCTCTGACACTCTCTGACACTCTCTATCACTCTCTGACTCTCTCTGACACTCTCTGAAACTCTCTGAAACTCTGTGAAACTCTCAGAAACTCTCAGAAAAGCTCTGAAATTCTCTGAAACTCTCTGACACTCTCTGACAATCTCTGACACTCTGTTACACTCTCTGACACTCTCTGAAAATCTCTGACACTCTCTGACACACTCTGAAACTCTCTGACCCTCACTGAAACTCTCTGAAACTCTCAGAAACTCTCTGACACTCTCTGACACTCTCTGACACTCTCTGACACTCTCCGTAACTCTCTGACACTCTCTGACACTCTCTGACAAACTCAGAAATTCTCAGAAGCTCTCTGACACTCTCTGACACTCTCAGAAACTCTCTGAAACTCTCTGACACGCTCTGACGCTCTCAGGCACTCTCTGACACACTCAGAAACTCTCGGACACTCTCTGACAATCTCTGAAACTTTCTGACAATCTCTGACACTCTCTGAAGCTCTCTGAAACTCTCTGAAAATCTCTGACGCTCTCTGACACTCTCTGATACTCTCTGACACTCTCTGAAACTCTCTGACACTCTCTGACCCTCTCTGACACTCTCAGAAACTCTCTGAAACTCTCTGAAACTCTCTGACACTCTCTGACACTCTATCTCTCTCTGACTCTCTCTGACACTCTCAGAAACTCTCAGAAAATCTCTGAAATTCTCTGAAACTCTCTGACACTCTCTGACAATCTCTGACACTCTGTGACACTCTCTGACACTCTCTGAAAATCTCTGACACTCTCTGACACACTCAGGAATTCTCAGGAACTCTCTGACACTCTCTGACACTCTCAGACACTCTCTGAAACACTCTGACACTCTCAGACACTCTCTGACACTCTCTGAAACTCTCTGAAACTCTGTGAAACTCTCTGACACTCTGTGACACTCTCTGAAACACTCAAAATCTCTCAGAAACTCTCTGACACTCTCTGACACTCTCTATCTCTCTCTGACTCTCTCTGACACTCTCTGAAACGCTCTGAAACTCCGTGAAACTCTCAGAAACTCTCAGAAAATCTCTGAAATTCTCTGAAACTCTCTGACACTCTCTGACAATCTCTGACACTCTGTGACACTCTCTGACACTCTCTAAAAAAGTCTGACACTCGCTGACACACTCAGGAATGCTCAGGAACTCTCTGACACTCTCTGACACTCTCAGACACTCTCTGAAACACTCTGAAACACTCTGACACTCTCAGACACTCTCTGAAACAATCTGAAACCCTCTGACACACTCTGAAACTCTCTGACCCTCACTGAAGCTCTCTGAAACTCTCAGAAACTCTCTGAAACTCTCTGACACTCTCTGATACTCTCTGACACTCTCTGACACTCTCTGACACTCTCTGACACTCTCTGAAACTCTCTGACACTGTCTGACACTCTCAGAAACTCTCTCAAACTGTCTGCAAATCTCTGAAACTCTCTGACACTCTCTGACACACTCTGACAAACTCAGAAACTCTCAGAAGCTCTCTGACACTCTCTGACACTCTCAGAAACTCTCTGAAACACTCTGAAAATCTCTGACGCTCTCTGACACTCTCTGACACACTCAGAAACTCTCGGACACACTCGGACACTCTCTGAAACTTTCTGACAATCTCTGACACTCTCTGAAGCTCTCTGAAACTCTCTGAAAATCTCTGACGCTCTCTGACACTCTCTGACTCACTCAGAAACTCTCAGAATCTCTCTGATACTCTCCGACACTCACAGACACTCTCCGGAACACTCTGACACTCTCTGAAACTCTTTGACACTCTCTGACAGTTCTCTGAAACTCTCTAACACTCTCAGAAACTCTCTGAAACTCTCTGACACGCTCTGACGCTCTCTGACACTCTCTGACACACTCAGAAACTCTCGGACACTCTCTGACACTCTCTGAAGCTCTCTGAAACTCTGAAAATTTCTGACGCTCTCTGACACTCTCTGATACTCTCTGATACACTCAGAAACTCTCAGAAACTCTCTGATACCCTCCGACACTCACAGAAAATCTCCGAAACTCTCTGACACTCTCTGAAGCTCTTTGACACTCTCTGAAAGTCTGTGAAACTCTCTGACGCTCTCTGACACTCTCTGGCACTGTCTGAAACTCTCTGACACTCTCTGAAACTCTCTGACACTCTCAGACAGTCTCTCACACTCTCTGAAACTCTCTGACACTCTCTGAAACTCTCTGACACTGTCTGACACTCTCAGAAACTCTCTCAAACAGTCTGAAATTATCTGAAACTCTCTGACGCTCCCTGACAATCTGCGACACTCTCCGAAACTCTCTGACACTCTCGGACAAACTCAGAAACTCTCAGAAGCTCTCTGACACTCGCTGACACTATCAGACCCTCTCTGAAACACTCTGACACGCTCTGACGCTCTCTGACACTCTCTGACACACTCAGAAACTCTCGGACACTCTCTGACACTCTCTGAAACTTTCTGACAATCTCTGACACTCTCTGAAGCTCTCTGAAACTCTCTGAAACTCTCCGACACTCTCTGAAACACTTTGACACTCTCTGACAGTCTCTGAAACTCTCTGACACTCGCTGACACTCTCTGACACACTCAGAAACTCTCAGAAACTCTCTGGCAATCTCTGACACGCCCAGACACTCTCTGAAACTCTCTGACACTCTCTGAAACTCTCTGCCACTCTCTGACTCTCTCTGAAACTCTCTGACACTCTCTGACACTCTTTGACATTCTCTGAAACTCTTTGACACCCTCAGAAACTCTCTGAAACTCTCAGACACACTCTGACATTCTCTAAAGCTCTCTGAAACTCTCTGACACGCTGTGAAACTCATAGAATCTCTCTGAAAATCTCTGACCCTCTCTGACACTCTCTGAAACTCACTGACACACTCTGAAACTCTCAGAAACTCTCTGATACTCTCCAACACTCACAGACACTGTCCGAAACTCTCTGACACTCTCTGAAGCTTTTTGACACTCTCTGACAGTCTCTGAAACTCTCTGACGCTCTCTGACGCTCTCTGACACTCTCTGGCACTGTCTGAAACTCTCTGACACTCTCTGACACTCTCAGACAGTCTCTCACACTCTCTGAAACTCTCTGACACTCTCTGAAACTCTCTGATGCTCTCTGACACTCACAGATACTCTCAGAAACTCTCCGACATTCTCTGACACTCTCTGACACTCTATGACAATCTCAGACACTCTCTGACACTCTCTGACCCTCTCTGAAACTCTCTGACACTATCTGACTCTCTCTGAAACTCTTTGACACTCTCTGACACTCTCAGACAATCTCTGACACTCTCTAAAACTCTCTGAAACTCTCTGACACTCACTGAAACTCTCTGTCACTCTCTGACACTCTCTGACAACCTCTGAAGCTCTCTGTAACTCTCTGAAACTCTCTGACACTCTCTGAAGCTCTCTGACACTCTCTGACACACTCTGCAATCTCTCTGACATTCTCTGACAGTCTGTGACACTCTCTGAAACTCTCTGACATTCTCTGACACTCTCTGAAACTCTTTGACACTCTCTGACACTCTCAGACAATCTCTGACACTCTCTGAAACTCTCTGAAACTCTCTGACACTCACTGAAACTCTCTGTCACTCTCTGACACTCTCTGACAACCTCTGAAGCTCTCTGTAACTCTCTGAAACTCTCTGACACTCTCTGAAGCTCTCTGACACTCTCTGACACACTCTGCAATCTCTCTGACATTCTCTGACAGTCTGTGACACTCTCTGAAACTCTCTGACATTCTCTGACACTCTCTGAGACACTCAGAAACTCTCAGAAACTCTGTGAAACTCTGTGAAACTCTCTGACTCTCTCTGACAATCTCTGACACTCTGTGACAATCTCTGACACTCTCTGAAAATCTCTGACTCTCTCTGACACATTCAGGAACTCTCTGATACTCTCTGACACTCTCAGACACTCTCTGAAACACTCTGACACTCTCAGACACTCTCTGAAACAATCTGAAACCCTCTGACCCACTCTGAAACTCTCTGACCCTCACTGAAACACACTGAAACTCTCAGAAACTCTCTGAAACTCTCTGACACTCTCTGACACTCTCTGAAACTCTCTGACACTGTCTGGAACTCTCTGAAACTCTCTCAAACTGTCTGAAACTCTCTGAAACTCTCTGATACTCCCGGACAATCTGTGACAATCTCCGAAACTCTCTGACACTCTCTGACACACTCAGAAACTCTCAGAAGCTCTCTGACTCTCTCTGACACTCTCAGAAAATTTCTGAAACACTCTGACACGCTCTGACGCTCTCTGACACTCTCTGACACACTCAGAAACTCTCTGAAACTCTGATAACTCTCGGACACTCTCTGACACTCTCAGACACTCTCTGACACTCTCTGACAATCTCTAACACTCTCGGACACTCTCTGACACTCTCTGAAACTTTCTGACAATCTCTGACACTCTCTGACGCTCTCTGAAAATCTCTGACACTCTCTGACACTCTCCGATATTCTCTGACACTCTCTGACACTCTGTGACACTCTCTGAAACTCTCTGACACACTCAGAAACTCTCAGAAACTCTCTGACACTCTCCGACACTCACAGACACTCTCCGAAACTCTCTGACACTCTCTGAAACACTTTGACACTCTCTGACAGTCTCTGAAACTTTCTGACACTCTCTGACACTCTCTGACACACTCAGAAACTCTCAGAAACTCTCTGGCAATCTCTGACACGCCCAGACACTCTCTGAAACTCTCTGACACTCTCTGAAACTCTCTGACACACTCTGACACACTCAGAAACTCTCAGAAACTCTCTGGCAATCTCTGACACACCCAGACACTCTCTGACACTCTCTGACACTCTCTGACACTCTCTGAAACTCACTGACACTGTCTGACACTCTCAGAAACTCTCTCAAACTGTCTGAAATTCTCTGAAACTCTCTGACACTCCCTGACAATCTGTGACACTCTCCGAAACTCTCTGACACTCTCTGACACTCTCTGACAAACTCAGAAATTCTCAGAAGCTCTCTGACACTCTCTGACACTCTCAGAAACTCTCTGAAACTCTCTGACACGCTCTGACGCTCTCTGGCACTCTCTGACACACTCAGAAACTCTCGGACACTCTCTGACAATCTCTGAAACTTTCTGACAATCTCTGACACTCTCTGAAGCTCTCTGAAACTCTCTGAAAATCTCTGACGCTCTCTGACACTCTCTGATACTCTCTGACACTCTCTGAAACTCTCTGACACTCTCTGACCCTCTCTGACACTCTCAGAAACTCTCTGAAACTCTCTGAAACTCTCTGACACTCTGTGACACTCTCTGAAACACTCAAAAACTCTCTGAAACTCTCTGCCACTCTCTGACTCTCTCTGAAACTCTCTGACACTCTCTGACACTCTTTGACATTCTCTGAAACTCTTTGACACCCTCAGAAACTCTCTGAAACTCTCAGACACACTCTGACATTCTCTAAAGCTCTCTGAAACTCTCTGACACGCTGTGAAACTCATAGAATCTCTCTGAAAATCTCTGACCCTCTCTGACACTCTCTGAAACTCACTGACACACTCTGAAACTCTCAGAAACTCTCTGATACTCTCCAACACTCACAGACACTGTCCGAAACTCTCTGACACTCTCTGAAGCTTTTTGACACTCTCTGACAGTCTCTGAAACTCTCTGACACTCTCTGACACTCTCAGACAGTCTCTCACACTCTCTGAAACTCTCTGACACTCTCTGAAACTCTCTGATGCTCTCTGACACTCACAGATACTCTCAGAAACTCTCCGACATTCTCTGACACTCTCTGACACTCTATGACAATCTCAGACACTCTCTGACACTCTCTGACCCTCTCTGAAACTCTCTGACACTATCTGACTCTCTCTGAAACTCTTTGACACTCTCTGAAACTCTCAGACAATCTCTGACACTCTCTAAAACTCTCTGAAACTCTCTGACACTCACTGAAACTCTCTGTCACTCTCTGACACTCTCTGACAACCTCTGAAGCTCTCTGTAACTCTCTGAAACTCTCTGACACTCTCTGAAGCTCTCTGACACTCTCTGACACACTCTGCAATCTCTCTGACATTCTCTGATAGTCTGTGACACTCTCTGAAACTCTCTGACATTCTCTGACACTCTCTGAAACTCTTTGACACTCTCTGACACTCTCAGACAATCTCTGACACTCTCTGAAACTCTCTGAAACTCTCTGACACTCACTGAAACTCTCTGTCACTCTCTGACACTCTCTGACAACCTCTGAAGCTCTCTGTAACTCTCTGAAACTCTCTGACACTCTCTGAAGCTCTCTGACACTCTCTGACACACTCTGCAATCTCTCTGACATTCTCTGACAGTCTGTGACACTCTCTGAAACTCTCTGACATTCTCTGACACTCTCTGAGACACTCAGAAACTCTCAGAAACTCTGTGAAACTCTGTGAAACTCTCTGACTCTCTCTGACAATCTCTGACACTCTGTGACAATCTCTGACACTCTCTGAAAATCTCTGACTCTCTCTGACACATTCAGGAACTCTCTGATACTCTCTGACACTCTCAGACACTCTCTGAAACACTCTGACACTCTCAGACACTCTCTGAAACAATCTGAAACCCTCTGACCCACTCTGAAACTCTCTGACCCTCACTGAAACACACTGAAACTCTCAGAAACTCTCTGAAACTCTCTGACACTCTCTGACACTCTCTGAAACTCTCTGACACTGTCTGGAACTCTCTGAAACTCTCTCAAACTGTCTGAAACTCTCTGAAACTCTCTGATACTCCCGGACAATCTGTGACAATCTCCGAAACTCTCTGACACTCTCTGACACACTCAGAAACTCTCAGAAGCTCTCTGACTCTCTCTGACACTCTCAGAAAATTTCTGAAACACTCTGACACGCTCTGACGCTCTCTGACACTCTCTGACACACTCAGAAACTCTCTGAAACTCTGATAACTCTCGGACACTCTCTGACACTCTCAGACACTCTCTGACACTCTCTGACAATCTCTAACACTCTCGGACACTCTCTGACACTCTCTGAAACTTTCTGACAATCTCTGACACTCTCTGACGCTCTCTGAAAATCTCTGACACTCTCTGACACTCTCCGATATTCTCTGACACTCTCTGACACTCTGTGACGCTCTCTGAAACTCTCTGACACACTCAGAAACTCTCAGAAACTCTCTGACACTCTCCGACACTCACAGACACTCTCCGAAACTCTCAGACACTCTCTGAAACACTTTGACACTCTCTGACAGTCTCTGAAACTTTCTGACACTCTCTGAAACTCTCTGACACACTCAGAAACTCTCAGAAACTCTCTGGCAATCTCTGACACGCCCAGACACTCTCTGAAACTCTCTGACACTCTCTGAAACTCTCTGACACACTCTGACACACTCAGAAACTCTCAGAAACTCTCTGGCAATCTCTGACACACCCAGACACTCTCTGACACTCTCTGACACTCTCTGACACTCTCTGAAACTCACTGACACTGTCTGACACTCTCAGAAACTCTCTCAAACTGTCTGAAATTCTCTGAAACTCTCTGACACTCCCTGACAATCAGTGACACTCTCCGAAACTCTCTGACACTCTCTGACACTCTCTGACAATCTCAGAAATTCTCAGAAGCTCTCTGACACTCTCTGACACTCTCAGAAACTCTCTGAAACTCTCTGACACGCTCTGACGCTCTCTGGCACTCTCTGACACACTCAGAAACTCTCGGACGCTCTCTGACAATCTCTGAAACTTTCTGACAATCTCTGACACTCTCTGAAGCTCTCTGAAACTCTCTGAAAATCTCTGACGCTCTCTGACACTCTCTGATACTCTCTGACACTCTCTGAAACTCTCTGACACTCTCTGACCCTCTCTGACACTCTCAGAAACTCTCTGAAACTCTCTGAAACTCTCTGACACTCTGTGACACTCTCTGAAACACTCAAAAACTCTCAGAAACTCTCTGACACTCTCTGACACTCTCTATCTCTCTCTGACTCTCTCTGACACTCTCAGAAACTCTCAGAAAATCTCTGAAATTCTCTGAAACTCTCTGACACTCTCTGACAATCTCTGACACTCTGTGACACTCTCTGACACTCTCTGAAAATCTCTGACACTCTCTGACACACTCAGGAATTCTCAGGAACTCTCTGACACTCTCTGACACTCTCTGACACTCTCAGACACTCTCTGAAACACTCTGACACTCTCAGACACTCTCTGAAACAATCTGAAACCCTCTGACACACTCTGAAACTCTCTGACCCTCACTGAAACTCTCTGAAACTCTCAGAAACTCTCTGACACTCTCTGACATTCTCTGACACACTCTGACACTCTCTGAAACTCTCTGACACTGTCTGACACTCTCAGAAACTCTCTCAAACTGTCTGAAATTCTCTGAAACTCTCTGACACTCTCTGACACTCTCTGACAAACTCAGAAATTCTCAGAAGCTCTCTGACACTCTCTGACACTCTCAGAAACTCTCTGAAACTCTCTGACACGCTCTGACGCTCTCTGGCACTCTCTGACACACTCAGAAACTCTCGGACACTCTCTGACAATCTCTGAAACTTTCTGACAATCTCTGACACTCTCTGAAGCTCTCTGAAACTCTCTGAAAATCTCTGACGCTCTCTGACACTCTCTGATACTCTCTGACACTCTCTGACACTCTCTGACACTCACTGACACTCTCTGAAACTCTCTGACACTGTCTGACACTCTCAGAAACTCTCTCAAACTGTCTGAAATTCTCTGAAACTCTCTGACACTCTCTGACACACTCTGACAAACTCAGAAACTCTCAGAAGCTCTCGGACACTCTCTGACACTCTCAGAAACTCTCTGAAACACTCTGAAAATCTCTGACGCTCTCTGACACTCTCTGACACACTCAGAAACTCTCGGACACACTCGGACACTCTCTGAAACTTTCTGACAATCTCTGACACTCTCTGAAGCTCTCTGAAACTCTCTGAAACTCTCTGACACTCTCTGAAACACTTTGACACTCTCTGACAGTCTCTGAAACTCTCTGACACTCGCTGACACTCTCTGACACACTCAGAAACTCTCAGAAACTCTCTGGCAATCTCTGACACGCCCAGACACTCTCTGAAACTCTCTGACACTCTCTGAAACTCTCTGCCACTCTCTGACTCTCTCTGAAACTCTCTGACACTCTCTGACACTCTTTGACATTCTCTGAAACTCTTTGACACCCTCAGAAACTCTCTGAAACTCTCAGACACACTCTGACATTCTCTAAAGCTCTCTGAAACTCTCTGACACGCTGTGAAACTCATAGAATCTCTCTGAAAATCTCTGACCCTCTCTGACACTCTCTGAAACTCTCTGACACTCTCTGACACACTCTGACACTTTGTAACACTCCCTGAAAATCTCTGACATTCTCCGTCACACTCAGAAACTCTCAGAAACTCTCTGGCACTCTCTGAAACTCTCAAAAACTCTCTGAAACTCTCTGAAACTCTCTGAGACTCTCTGAAACCCTTTGACACTCTCTGACACTCTCTGAAACTCTCTGACACTCTCTGACACTCACTGACACTCTCTGAAACTCTTTGACACTCTCTGACACTCTCAGGCACTGTCTGACACTCTGTGAAACTCTCTGACACTCTCTGAAACTCTCTGAAAATCTCTGACACTCTCTGACACTCTCTGAAGCTCTCTGAAACTCTCTGACACTCTGTGACACTCTCTGAAACTCTCTGACACTATCTGACACTCTCTGAAACTTTCTGACACTCTCTGAAACTCTCTGAAACTCTCTGAAACTCTCTGACACTCTCAGAAACTCTCAGAAACTCTCTGAAACTCTCTGGCACTCTGTGACACTCTCTGAAACTTTCTGACACTCTCTGAAACACTCAAAAACTCTCAGAAAATCTCTGACACTCTCTGACACTCTCTATCACTCTCTGACTCTCTCTGACACTCTCTGAAACTCTCTGAAACTCTGTGAAACTCTCAGAAACTCTCAGAAATGCTCTGAAATTCTCTGAAACTCTCTGACACTCTCTGACAATCTCTGACACTCTGTTACACTCTCTGACACTCTCTGAAAATCTCTGACACTCTCTGACACACTCTGAAACTCTCTGACCCTCACTGAAACTCTCTGAAACTCTCAGAAACTCTCTGACACTCTCTGACACTCTCTGACACTCTCTGACACTCTCTGACACTCTCCGTAACTCTCTGACACTCTCTGACACTCTCTGACAAACTCAGAAATTCTCAGAAGCTCTCTGACACTCTCTGACACTCTCAGAAACTCTCTGAAACTCTGACACGCTCTGACGCTCTCAGGCACTCTCTGACACACTCAGAAACTCTCGGACACTCTCTGACAATCTCTGAAACTTTCTGACAATCTCTGACACTCTCTGAAGCTCTCTGAAACTCTCTGAAAATCTCTGACGCTCTCTGACACTCTCTGATACTCTCTGACACTCTCTGAAACTCTCTGACACTCTCTGACCCTCTCTGACACTCTCAGAAACTCTCTGAAACTCTCTGAAACTCTCTGACACTCTCTGACACTCTATCTCTCTCTGACTCTCTCTGACACTCTCAGAAACTCTCAGAAAATCTCTGAAATTCTCTGAAACTCTCTGACACTCTCTGACAATCTCTGACACTCTGTGACACTCTCTGACACTCTCTGAAAATCTCTGACACTCTCTGACACACTCAGGAATTCTCAGGAACTCTCTGACACTCTCTGACACTCTCAGACACTCTCTGAAACACTCTGACACTCTCAGACACTCTCTGAAACTCTCTGACACTCTCTGAAACTCTCTGAAACTCTGTGAAACTCTCTGACACTCTGTGACACTCTCTGAAACACTCAAAATCTCTCAGAAACTCTCTGACACTCTCTGACACTCTCTATCTCTCTCTGACTCTCTCTGACACTCTCTGAAACGCTCTGAAGCTCTGTGAAACTCTCAGAAACTCTCAGAAAATCTCTGAAATTCTCTGAAACTCTCTGACACTCTCTGACAATCTCTGACACTCTGTGACACTCTCTGACACTCTCTAAAAAAGTCTGACACTCGCTGACACACTCAGGAATGCTCAGGAACTCTCTGACACTCTCTGACACTCTTAGACACTCTCTGAAACACTCTGAAACACTCTGACACTCTCAGACACTCTCTGAAACAATCTGAAACCCTCTGACACACTCTGAAACTCTCTGACCCTCACTGAAGCTCTCTGAAACTCTCAGAAACTCTCTGAAACTCTCTGACACTCTCTGATACTCTCTGACACTCTCTGACACTCTCTGACACTCTCTGACACTCTCTGAAACTCTCTGACACTGTCTGACACTCTCAGAAACTCTCTCAAACTGTCTGCAAATCTCTGAAACTCTCTGACACTCTCTGACACACTCTGACAAACTCAGAAACTCTCAGAAGCTCTCTGACACTCTCTGACACTCTCAGAAACTCTCTGAAACACTCTGAAAATCTCTGACGCTCTCTGACACTCTCTGACACACTCAGAAACTCTCGGACACACTCGGACACTCTCTGAAACTTTCTGACAATCTCTGACACTCTCTGAAGCTCTCTGAAACTCTCTGAAAATCTCTGACGCTCTCTGACACTCTCTGACTCACTCAGAAACTCTCAGAATCTCTCTGATACTCTCCGACACTCACAGACACTCTCCGGAACACTCTGACACTCTCTGAAACTCTTTGACACTCTCTGACAGTTCTCTGAAACTCTCTAACACTCTCAGAAACTCTCTGAAACTCTCTGACACGCTCTGACGCTCTCTGACACTCTCTGACACACTCAGAAACTCTCGGACACTCTCTGACACTCTCTGAAGCTCTCTGAAACTCTGAAAATTTCTGACGCTCTCTGACACTCTCTGACACTCTCTGACACTCTCAGACACTCTCTGAAACACTCTGACACTCTCAGACACTCTCTGAAACAATCTGAAACCCTCTGACACACTCTGAAACTCTCTGACCCTCACTGAAACTCTCAGAAACTCTCTGACACTCTCTGACATTCTCTGACACACTCTGACACTCTCTGAAACTCTCTGACACTGTCTGACACTCTCAGAAACTCTCTCAAACTGTCTGAAATTCTCTGAAACTCTCTGACACTCTCTGACACTCTCTGACAAACTCAGAAATTCTCAGAAGCTCTCTGACACTCTCTGACAATCTCTGAAACTTTCTGACAATCTCTGACACTCTCTGAAGCTCTCTGAAACTCTCTGAAAATCTCTGACGCTCTCTGACACTCTCTGATACTCTCTGACACTCTCTGACACTCTCTGACACTCACTGACACTCTCTGAAACTCTCTGACACTGTCTGACACTCTCAGAAACTCTCTCAAACTGTCTGAAATTCTCTGAAACTCTCTGACACTCTCTGACACACTCTGACAAACTCAGAAACTCTCAGAAGCTCTCGGACACTCTCTGACACTCTCAGAAACTCTCTGAAATACTCTGAAAATCTCTGACGCTCTCTGACACTCTCTGACACTCTCTGAAACTTTCTGACAATCTCTGACACTCTCTGAAGCTCTCTGAAACTCTCTGCAACTCTCTGACACTCTCTGAAACACTTGGACACTCTCTGACAGTCTCTGAAACTCTCTGACACTCTCAGACACTCTCTGAAACACTCTGACACTCTCAGACACTCTCTGAAACAATCTGAAACCCTCTGACACACTCTGAAACTCTCTGACCCTCACTGAAACTCTCTGAAACTCTCAGAAACTCTCTGACACTCTCTGACATTCTCTGACACACTCTGACACTCTCTGAAACTCTCTGACACTGTCTGACACTCTCAGAAACTCTCTCAAACTGTCTGAAATTCTCTGAAACTCTCTGACACTCTCTGACACTCTCTGACAAACTCAGAAATTCTCAGAAGCTCTCTGACACTCTCTGACACTCTCAGAAACTCTCTGAAACTCTCTGACACGCTCTGACGCTCTCTGGCACTCTCTGACACACTCAGAAACTCTCGGACACTCTCTGACAATCTCTGAAACTTTCTGACAATCTCTGACACTCTCTGAAGCTCTCTGAAACTCTCTGAAAATCTCTGACGCTCTCTGACACTCTCTGATACTCTCTGACACTCTCTGACACTCTCTGACACTCACTGACACTCTCTGAAACTCTCTGACACTGTCTGACACTCTCAGAAACTCTCTCAAACTGTCTGAAATTCTCTGAAACTCTCTGACACTCTCTGACACACTCTGACAAACTCAGAAACTCTCAGAAGCTCTCGGACACTCTCTGACACTCTCAGAAACTCTCTGAAACACTCTGAAAATCTCTGACGCTCTCTGACACTCTCTGACACACTCAGAAACTCTCGGACACACTCGGACACTCTCTGAAACTTTCTGACAATCTCTGACACTCTCTGAAGCTCTCTGAAACTCTCTGAAACTCTCTGACACTCTCTGAAACACTTTGACACTCTCTGACAGTCTCTGAAACTCTCTGACACTCGCTGACACTCTCTGACACACTCAGAAACTCTCAGAAACTCTCTGGCAATCTCTGACACGCCCAGACACTCTCTGAAACTCTCTGACACTCTCTGAAACTCTCTGCCACTCTCTGACTCTCTCTGAAACTCTCTGACACTCTCTGACACTCTTTGACATTCTCTGAAACTCTTTGACACCCTCAGAAACTCTCTGAAACTCTCAGACACACTCTGACATTCTCTAAAGCTCTCTGAAACTCTCTGACACGCTGTGAAACTCATAGAATCTCTCTGAAAATCTCTGACCCTCTCTGACACTCTCTGAAACTCTCTGACACTCTCTGACACACTCTGACACTTTGTAACACTCCCTGAAAATCTCTGACATTCTCCGTCACACTCAGAAACTCTCAGAAACTCTCTGGCACTCTCTGAAACTCTCAAAAACTCTCTGAAACTCTCTGAAACTCTCTGAGACTCTCTGAAACTCTTTGACACTCTCTGACACTCTCTGAAACTCTCTGACACTCTCTGACACTCACTGACACTCTCTGAAACTCTTTGACACTCTCTGACACTCTCAGGCACTGTCTGACACTCTGTGAAACTCTCTGACACTCTCTGAAACTCTCTGAAAATCTCTGACACTCTCTGACACTCTCTGAAGCTCTCTGAAACTCTCTGACACTCTGTGACACTCTCTGAAACTCTCTGACACTATCTGACACTCTCTGAAACTTTCTGACACTCTCAGAAACTCTCAGAAACTCTCTGAAACTCTCTGGCACTCTGTGACACTCTCTGAAACTTTCTGACACTCTCTGAAACTCTCTGAAACTCTCTGACACTCTCAGAAACTCTCAGAAACTCTCTGAAACTCTCTGGCACTCTGTGACACTCTCTGAAACTTTCTGACACTCTCTGAAACACTCAAAAACTCTCAGAAAATCTCTGACACTCTCTGACACTCTCTATCACTCTCTGACTCTCTCTGACACTCTCTGAAACTCTCTGAAACTCTGTGAAACTCTCAGAAACTCTCAGAAAAGCTCTGAAATTCTCTGAAACTCTCTGACACTCTCTGACAATCTCTGACACTCTGTTACACTCTCTGACACTCTCTGAAAATCTCTGACACTCTCTGACACACTCTGAAACTCTCTGACCCTCACTGAAACTCTCTGAAACTCTCAGAAACTCTCTGACACTCTCTGACACTCTCTGACACTCTCTGACACTCTCTGACACTCTCCGTAACTCTCTGACACTCTCTGACACTCTCTGACAAACTCAGAAATTCTCAGAAGCTCTCTGACACTCTCTGACACTCTCAGAAACTCTCTGAAACTCTCTGACACGCTCTGACGCTCTCAGGCACTCTCTGACACACTCAGAAACTCTCGGACACTCTCTGACAATCTCTGAAACTTTCTGACAATCTCTGACACTCTCTGAAGCTCTCTGAAACTCTCTGAAAATCTCTGACGCTCTCTGACACTCTCTGATACTCTCTGACACTCTCTGAAACTCTCTGACACTCTCTGACCCTCTCTGACACTCTCAGAAACTCTCTGAAACTCTCTGAAACTCTCTGACACTCTCTGACACTCTATCTCTCTCTGACTCTCTCTGACACTCTCAGAAACTCTCAGAAAATCTCTGAAATTCTCTGAAACTCTCTGACACTCTCTGACAATCTCTGACACTCTGTGACACTCTCTGACACTCTCTGAAAATCTCTGACACTCTCTGACACACTCAGGAATTCTCAGGAACTCTCTGACACTCTCTGACACTCTCAGACACTCTCTGAAACACTCTGACACTCTCAGACACTCTCTGAAACTCTCTGACACTCTCTGAAACTCTCTGAAACTCTGTGAAACTCTCTGACACTCTGTGACACTCTCTGAAACACTCAAAATCTCTCAGAAACTCTCTGACACTCTCTGACACTCTCTATCTCTCTCTGACTCTCTCTGACACTCTCTGAAACGCTCTGAAACTCTGTGAAACTCTCAGAAACTCTCAGAAAATCTCTGAAATTCTCTGAAACTCTCTGACACTCTCTGACAATCTCTGACACTCTGTGACACTCTCTGACACTCTCTAAAAAAGTCTGACACTCGCTGACACACTCAGGAATGCTCAGGAACTCTCTGACACTCTCTGACACTCTCAGACACTCTCTGAAACACTCTGAAACACTCTGACACTCTCAGACACTCTCTGAAACAATCTGAAACCCTCTGACACACTCTGAAACTCTCTGACCCTCACTGAAGCTCTCTGAAACTCTCAGAAACTCTCTGAAACTCTCTGACACTCTCTGATACTCTCTGACACTCTCTGACACTCTCTGACACTCTCTGACACTCTCTGACACTCTCTGAAACTCTCTGACACTGTCTGACACTCTCAGAAACTCTCTCAAACTGTCTGCAAATCTCTGAAACTCTCTGACACTCTCTGACACACTCTGACAAACTCAGAAACTCTCAGAAGCTCTCTGACACTCTCTGACACTCTCAGAAACTCTCTGAAACACTCTGAAAATCTCTGACGCTCTCTGACACTCTCTGACACACTCAGAAACTCTCGGACACACTCGGACACTCTCTGAAACTTTCTGACAATCTCTGACACTCTCTGAAGCTCTCTGAAACTCTCTGAAAATCTCTGACGCTCTCTGACACTCTCTGACTCACTCAGAAACTCTCAGAATCTCTCTGATACTCTCCGACACTCACAGACACTCTCCGGAACACTCTGACACTCTCTGAAACTCTTTGACACTCTCTGACAGTTCTCTGAAACTCTCTAACACTCTCAGAAACTCTCTGAAACTCTCTGACACGCTCTGACGCTCTCTGACACTCTCTGACACACTCAGAAACTCTCGGACACTCTCTGACACTCTCTGAAGCTCTCTGAAACTCTGAAAATTTCTGACGCTCTCTGACACTCTCTGATACTCTCTGATACACTCAGAAACTCTCAGAAACTCTCTGATACCCTCCGACACTCACAGAAAATCTCCGAAACTCTCTGACACTCTCTGAAGCTCTTTGACACTCTCTGACAGTCTGTGAAACTCTCTGACGCTCTCTGACACTCTCTGGCACTGTCTGAAACTCTCTGACACTCTCTGAAACTCTCTGACACTCTCAGACAGTCTCTCACACTCTCTGAAACTCTCTGACACTCTCTGAAACTCTCTGACACTGTCTGACACTCTCAGAAACTCTCTCAAACAGTCTGAAATTATCTGAAACTCTCTGACGCTCCCTGACAATCTGCGACACTCTCCGAAACTCTCTGACACTCTCGGACAAACTCAGAAACTCTCAGAAGCTCTCTGACACTCGCTGACACTATCAGACCCTCTCTGAAACACTCTGACACGCTCTGACGCTCTCTGACACTCTCTGACACACTCAGAAACTCTCGGACACTCTCTGACACTCTCTGAAACTTTCTGACAATCTCTGACACTCTCTGAAGCTCTCTGAAACTCTCTGAAAATCTCTGACGCTCTCTGACACTCTCTGATGCTCTCTGACACACTCTGAAACTCTCTGACACTCTCTGAAACTCTCTGACACTCTCAGAAACTCTCAGAAACTCTCTGAAACTCTCTGGCACTCTGTGACACTCTCTGAAACTTTCTGACACTCTCTGAAACACTCAAAAACTCTCTGACTCTCTCTGACACTCTCTGAAACTCTCTGAAACTCTGTGAAACTCTCAGAAACTCTCAGAAAAGCTCTGAAATTCTCTGAAACTCTCTGACACTCTCTGACAATCTCTGACACTCTGTTACACTCTCTGACACTCTCTGAAAATCTCTGACACTCTCTGACACACTCTGAAACTCTCTGACCCTCACTGAAACTCTCTGAAACTCTCAGAAACTCTCTGACACTCTCTGACACTCTCTGACACTCTCTGACACTCTCTGACACTCTCCGTAACTCTCTGACACTCTCTGACACTCTCTGACAAACTCAGAAATTCTCAGAAGCTCTCTGACACTCTCTGACACTCTCAGAAACTCTCTGAAACTTTCTGACACGCTCTGACGCTCTCAGGCACTCTCTGACACACTCAGAAACTCTCGGACACTCTCTGACAATCTCTGAAACTTTCTGACAATCTCTGACACTCTCTGAAGCTCTCTGAAACTCTCTGAAAATCTCTGAAACTCTCTGACACTCTCTGACACTCTCTATCTCTCTCTGACTCTCTCTGACACTCTCAGAAACTCTCAGAAAATCTCTGAAATTCTCTGAAACTCTCTGACACTCTCTGACAATCTCTGACACTCTGTGACACTCTCTGACACTCTCTGAAAATCTCTGACACTCTCTGACACACTCAGGAATTCTCAGGAACTCTCTGACACTCTCTGACACTCTCAGACACTCTCTGAAACACTCTGACACTCTCAGACACTCTCTGAAACTCTCTGACACTCTCTGAAACTCTCTGAAACTCTGTGAAACTCTCTGACACTCTGTGACACTCTCTGAAACACTCAAAATCTCTCAGAAACTCTCTGACACTCTCTGACACTCTCTATCTCTCTCTGACTCTCTCTGACACTCTCTGAAACGCTCTGAAACTCTGTGAAACTCTCAGAAACTCTCAGAAAATCTCTGAAATTCTCTGAAACTCTCTGACACTCTCTGACAATCTCTGACACTCTGTGACACTCTCTGACACTCTCTAAAAAAGTCTGACACTCGCTGACACACTCAGGAATGCTCAGGAACTCTCTGACACTCTCTGACACTCTCAGACACTCTCTGAAACACTCTGAAACACTCTGACACTCTCAGACACTCTCTGAAACAATCTGAAACCCTCTGACACACTCTGAAACTCTCTGACCCTCACTGAAGCTCTCTGAAACTCTCAGAAACTCTCTGAAACTCTCTGACACTCTCTGATACTCTCTGACACTCTCTGACACTCTCTGACACTCTCTGACACTCTCTGACACTCTCTGAAACTCTCTGACACTGTCTGACACTCTCAGAAACTCTCTCAAACTGTCTGCAAATCTCTGAAACTCTCTGACACTCTCTGACACACTCTGACAAACTCAGAAACTCTCAGAAGCTCTCTGACACTCTCTGACACTCTCAGAAACTCTCTGAAACACTCTGAAAATCTCTGACGCTCTCTGACACTCTCTGACACACTCAGAAACTCTCGGACACACTCGGACACTCTCTGAAACTTTCTGACAATCTCTGACACTCTCTGAAGCTCTCTGAAACTCTCTGAAAATCTCTGACGCTCTCTGACACTCTCTGACTCACTCAGAAACTCTCAGAATCTCTCTGATACTCTCCGACACTCACAGACACTCTCCGGAACACTCTGACACTCTCTGAAACTCTTTGACACTCTCTGACAGTTCTCTGAAACTCTCTAACACTCTCAGAAACTCTCTGAAACTCTCTGACACGCTCTGACGCTCTCTGACACTCTCTGACACACTCAGAAACTCTCGGACACTCTCTGACACTCTCTGAAGCTCTCTGAAACTCTGAAAATTTCTGACGCTCTCTGACACTCTCTGATACTCTCTGATACACTCAGAAACTCTCAGAAACTCTCTGATACCCTCCGACACTCACAGAAAATCTCCGAAACTCTCTGACACTCTCTGAAGCTCTTTGACACTCTCTGACAGTCTGTGAAACTCTCTGACGCTCTCTGACACTCTCTGGCACTGTCTGAAACTCTCTGACACTCTCTGAAACTCTCTGACACTCTCAGACAGTCTCTCACACTCTCTGAAACTCTCTGACACTCTCTGAAACTCTCTGACACTGTCTGACACTCTCAGAAACTCTCTCAAACAGTCTGAAATTATCTGAAACTCTCTGACGCTCCCTGACAATCTGCGACACTCTCCGAAACTCTCTGACACTCTCGGACAAACTCAGAAACTCTCAGAAGCTCTCTGACACTCGCTGACACTATCAGACCCTCTCTGAAACACTCTGACACGCTCTGACGCTCTCTGACACTCTCTGACACACTCAGAAACTCTCGGACACTCTCTGACACTCTCTGAAACTTTCTGACAATCTCTGACACTCTCTGAAGCTCTCTGAAACTCTCTGAAAATCTCTGACGCTCTCTGACACTCTCTGATGCTCTCTGACACACTCTGAAACTCTCTGAAACTCTCTGAAACTCTCTGACACTCTCAGAAACTCTCAGAAACTCTCTGAAACTCTCTGGCACTCTGTGACACTCTCTGAAACTTTCTGACACTCTCTGAAACACTCAAAAACTCTCTGACTCTCTCTGACACTCTCTGAAACTCTCTGAAACTCTGTGAAACTCTCAGAAACTCTCAGAAAAGCTCTGAAATTCTCTGAAACTCTCTGACACTCTCTGACAATCTCTGACACTCTGTTACACTCTCTGAAAATCTCTGACACTCTCTGACACACTCTGAAACTCTCTGACCCTCACTGAAACTCTCTGAAACTCTCAGAAACTCTCTGACACTCTCTGACACTCTCTGACACTCTCTGACACTCTCTGACACTCTCCGTAACTCTCTGACACTCTCTGACACTCTCTGACAAACTCAGAAATTCTCAGAAGCTCTCTGACACTCTCTGACACTCTCAGAAACTCTCTGAAACTTTCTGACACGCTCTGACGCTCTCAGGCACTCTCTGACACACTCAGAAACTCTCGGACACTCTCTGACAATCTCTGAAACTTTCTGAAAATCTCTGACACTCTCTGAAGCTCTCTGAAACTCTCTGAAAATCTCTGAAACTCTCTGACACTCTCTGACACTCTCTATCTCTCTCTGACTCTCTCTGACACTCTCAGAAACTCTCAGAAAATCTCTGAAATTCTCTGAAACTCTCTGACACTCTCTGACAATCTCTGACACTCTGTGACACTCTCTGACACTCTCTGAAAATCTCTGACACTCTCTGACACACTCAGGAATTCTCAGGAACTCTCTGACACTCTCTGACACTCTCAGACACTCTCTGAAACACTCTGACACTCTCAGACACTCTCTGAAACTCTCTGACACTCTCTGAAACTCTCTGAAACTCTGTGAAACTCTCTGACACTCTGTGACACTCTCTGAAACACTCAAAATCTCTCAGAAACTCTCTGACACTCTCTGACACTCTCTATCTCTCTCTGACTCTCTCTGACACTCTCTGAAACGCTCTGAAACTCTGTGAAACTCTCAGAAACTCTCAGAAAATCTCTGAAATTCTCTGAAACTCTCTGACACTCTCTGACAATCTCTGACACTCTGTGACACTCTCTGACACTCTCTAAAAAAGTCTGACACTCGCTGACACACTCAGGAATGCTCAGGAACTCTCTGACACTCTCTGACACTCTCAGACACTCTCTGAAACACTCTGAAACACTCTGACACTCTCAGACACTCTCTGAAACAATCTGAAACCCTCTGACACACTCTGAAACTCTCTGACCCTCACTGAAGCTCTCTGAAACTCTCAGAAACTCTCTGAAACTCTCTGACACTCTCTGATACTCTCTGACACTCTCTGACACTCTCTGACACTCTCTGAAACTCTCTGACACTGTCTGACACTCTCAGAAACTCTCTCAAACTGTCTGCAAATCTCTGAAACTCTCTGACACTCTCTGACACACTCTGACAAACTCAGAAACTCTCAGAAGCTCTCTGACACTCTCTGACACTCTCAGAAACTCTCTGAAACACTCTGAAAATCTCTGACGCTCTCTGACACTCTCTGACACACTCAGAAACTCTCGGACACACTCGGACACTCTCTGAAACTTTCTGACAATCTCTGACACTCTCTGAAGCTCTCTGAAACTCTCTGAAAATCTCTGACGCTCTCTGACACTCTCTGACTCACTCAGAAACTCTCAGAATCTCTCTGATACTCTCCGACACTCACAGACACTCTCCGGAACACTCTGACACTCTCTGAAACTCTTTGACACTCTCTGACAGTTCTCTGAAACTCTCTAACACTCTCAGAAACTCTCTGAAACTCTCTGACACGCTCTGACGCTCTCTGACACTCTCTGACACACTCAGAAACTCTCGGACACTCTCTGACACTCTCTGAAGCTCTCTGAAACACTGAAAATTTCTGACGCTCTCTGACACTCTCTGATACTCTCTGATACACTCAGAAACTCTCAGAAACTCTCTGATACCCTCCGACACTCACAGAAAATCTCCGAAACTCTCTGACACTCTCTGAAGCTCTTTGACACTCTCTGACAGTCTGTGAAACTCTCTGACGCTCTCTGACACTCTCTGGCACTGTCTGAAACTCTCTGACACTCTCTGAAACTCTCTGACAATCTCAGACAGTCTCTCACACTCTCTGAAACTCTCTGACACTCTCTGAAACTCTCTGACACTGTCTGACACTCTCAGAAACTCTCTCAAACAGTCTGAAATTATCTGAAACTCTCTGACGCTCCCTGACAATCTGCGACACTCTCCGAAACTCTCTGATACTCTCGGACAAACTCAGAAACTCTCAGAAGCTCTCTGACACTCGCTGACACTATCAGACCCTCTCTGAAACACTCTGACACGCTCTGACGCTCTCTGACACTCTCTGACACACTCAGAAACTCTCGGACACTCTCTGACACTCTCTGAAACTTTCTGACAATCTCTGACACTCTCTGAAGCTCTCTGAAACTCTCTGAAAATCTCTGACAGTCTCTGACACTCTCTGATACTCTCTGACACACTCAGAAACTCTCAGAAACTCTCTGATACTCTCGGACACTCACAGACACTCTCCGAAACTCTCTGACACTCTCTGAAGCTCTTTGACGCTCTCTGGCAGTCTCTGATACTCTCTGACGCTCTCTGACACTCTCTGGCACTGTCTGAAACTCTCTGACACTCTCTGACACTCTCAGACAGTCTCTCACACTCTCTGAAACTCTCTGACAGTCTCTGACACTATCTGACTCTCTCTGAAACTCTCTGAAATTCTCTGACACACTGTGACACACTGTGAAACTCTCTGACGCTCTCTGACACTCACAGATACTCTCAGAAACTCTCCGACATTCTCTGACACTCTCTGACACTCTATGACACTCTCAGACACTCTCTGACACTCTCTGACCCTCTCTGAAACTCTCTGACACTATCTGACACTCTCTGAAACTCTTTGACACTCTCTGACACTCTCAGACAATCTCTGACACTCTCTGAAACTCTCTGAAACTCTCTGACACTCACTGCAACTCTCTGTCACTCTCTGACAACCTCTGAAGATCTCTGTAACACTCTGAAACTCTCTGACACTCTCTGAAGCTCTCTGACACTCTCTGACACACTTTGCAATCTCTCTGACATTCTCTGACAGTCTGTGACACTCTCTGAAACTCTCTGACATTCTCTGACACTCTCTGACACACTCAGAAACTCTCAGAAACTCTCTGAAACTCTGTGAAACTCTCTGACACTCTCTGACAATCTCTGACACTCTCTGACACTCTCTGACACTCTCTGGAAATCTCTGACACTCTCTGACACACTCAGGAACTCTCAGGAACTCTCTGATACTCTCTGACAGTCTCAGACACTCTCTGAAACACTCTGACAATCTCAGACACTCTCTGAAACAATCTGAAACCCTCTGACACACTCTGAAACTCTCTGACCATCACTGAAATACTCTGAAACTCTCAGAAACTCTCTGAAACTCTCTGAAACTCTCTGACACTCTCTGACACTCTCTGAAACTCTCTGACAGTGTCTGGCACACTCAGAAACTGTCTCAAACTGTCTGAAACTCTCTGATAATCCCGGACAATCTGTGACACTCTCCGAAACTCTGACACTCTCTGACACACTCAGAAACTCTCAGATGCTCTCTGACACTCTCTGACACACTCAGAAAATCTCTGAAACACTCTGACACGCTCTGACGCTCTCTGACACTCTCTGACACACTCAGAAACTCTCTGAAACTCTGATAACTCTCTGAAACATTCTGACACTCGCAGACACTCGCTGACACTCTCTGACAATCTCTAACACTCTCGGACACTCTCTGACACTCTCTGAAACTCTTTGACACTCTCTGACACTCTCTGAAACTCTCTGACACTCTCTGACACTCTGTGAAACTCTCAGAAACTCTCAGAATATGTCTGAGATTCTCTGAAACCCTCTGACACTCTCTGACAATCTCTGACACTCTCTGAAACTCTCTGAAAATCGCTGACACTCTCTGACACTCTCTGACACTCTCTGAAGCTCTCTGAAACTCTCTGACACTCTGTGACACTCTCTGAAACTCTCTGACACTATCTGACACTCTCTGAAACTTTCTGACACTCTCTGAAACTATCTGAAACTCTCTGACACTCTCAGAAGCTCTCAGAAACTCTCTGAAACTCTCTGAAACTCTCTGACACTCTGTGACACTCTCTGAAACTATCTGACACTCTCTGAAACACTCAAAAACGCTCAGAAACTCTGTGAAACTCGCTGACACTCTCTATCTCTCTCTGACTCTCTCTGACACTCTCTGAAACTCTCTGAAACTCTGTGAAACTCTCAGAAACTCTCCGAAAATGTCTGAAATTCTCTGAAACTCTCTGACACTCTCTGACAATCTCTGACACTCTGTGACACTCTCTGACACTCTCTGAAAATCTCTGACACTCTCTGACACACTCAGGAACTCTCAGGAACTCTCTGACACTCTCTGACACTCTCAGACACTCTCTGAAGCTCTCTGAAACTCTCTGAAAGTCTCTGACAGTCTCTGTCACTCTCTGATACTCTCTGACACACTCAGAAACTCTCAGAAACTCTCTGATACTTTCCGACACTCACAGACACTCTTCGAAACTCTCTGACACTCTCTGAAGCTCTTTGACACTCTCTGACAGTCTCTGAAACTCTCTGACGCTCTCTGACACTCTCTGGCACTGTCTGAAACTCTCTGACACTCTCTGACACTCTCAGACAGTCTCTCACACTCTCTGAAACTCTCTGACACTCTCTGACACTATCTAACTCTCTCTGAAACTCTCTGAAACTCTCTGACACTCTGTGACACACTGTGAAACTCTCTGACACTCTCTGACACTCACAGACACTCTCAGAAAATCTCCGACACTCTCAGACACTCTCTGACACTCTCTGACCCTCTCTGAAACTCTCTGACACTATCTGACACTCTCTGAAACTCTTTGACACTCTCTGACACTCTCAGACAATCTCTGACACTCTCTGACACTCTCAGACAGTCTCTCACACTCTCTGAAACTCTCTGACACTCTCTGACACTATCTAACTCTCTCTGAAACTCTCTGACACTCTCTGAAGCTCTCTGACACTCTCTGACACACTCTGCAATCTCTCTGACATTCTCTGAACGTCTGTGACACTCTCTGAAACTCTTTGACATTCTCTGACACTCTCTGACACACTCAGAAACTCTCAGAAGCTCTCTGCCACTCGCTGACACTCTCAGATCCTCTCTGAAACTCTCTGACACGCTCTGACGCTCTCTGACACTCTCTGACACACTCAGAAACTCTCGGACACACTCCGACACTCTCTGAAACTTTCTGACAATCTCTGACACTCTCTGAAGCTCTCTGAAACTCTCTGAAAATCTCTGACGCTCTCTGACACTCTCTGATACTCTCTGACACACTCAGAAATTCTCAGAAACTCTCTGATACTCTCCGACACTCACAGACATTCACCGAAACTCTCTGACACTCTCTGACACTCTTTGACACTCTCTGACAGTCTCTGAAACTCTCTGACGATCTCAGAAACTCTCTGAAACTCTCTGACACGCTCTGACGCTCTCTGGCACTCTCTGACACACTCAGACACTCTCGGACACTCTCTGACACTCTCTGAAACTTTCTGACAATCTCTGACACTCTCTGAAGCTCTCTGAAACTCTCTGAAAATCTCTGACAGTCTCTGACACTCTCTGATACTCTCTGACACACTCAGAAACTCTCAGAAACACTCTGATACTCTCCGACACTCACAGACACTCTCCGAAACTCTCTGACACTCTCTGAAGCTCTTTGACACTCTCTGACAGTCTCTGAAACTCTCTGACGCTCTCTGACACTCTCTGGCACTGTCTGAAACTCTCTGACACTCTGTGACACTCTCTGTCACTCTCTGGAAATCTCTGACACTCTCTGACACACTCACGAACTCTCAGGAACTCTCTGATACTCTCTGACACTCTCAGACACTCTCTGAAACACTCTGACACTCTCAGACACTCTCTGAAACTCTCTGAAACTCTCTGACACTCTGTGACACTCTCTGAAACTATCTGACACTCTCTGAAACACTCAAAAACGCTCAGAAACTCTGTGAAACTCGCTGACACTCTCTATCTCTCTCTGACTCTCTCTGACACTCTCTGAAACTCTCTGAAACTCTGCGAAACTCTCAGAAACTCTCCGAAAATGTCTGAAATTCTCTGAAACTCTCTGACACTCTCTGACAATCTCTGACACTCTGTGACACTCTCTGACACTCTCTGAAAATCTCTGACACTCTCTGACACACTCAGGAACTCTCAGGAACTCTCTGACACTCTCTGACACTCTCAGACACTCTCTGAAGCTCTCTGAAATTCTCTGAAAGTCTCTGACAGTCTCTGTCACTCTCTGATACTCTCTGACACACTCAGAAACTCTCAGAAACTCTCTGATACTTTCCGACACTCACAGACACTCTTCGAAACTCTCTGACACTCTCTGAAGCTCTTTGACACTCTCTGACAGTCTCTGAAACTCTCTGACGCTCTCTGACACTCTCTGGCACTGTCTGAAACTCTCTGACACTCTCTGACACTCTCAGACAGTCTCTCACACTCTCTGAAACTCTCTGACACTCTCTGACACTATCTAACTCTCTCTGAAACTCTCTGAAACTCTCTGACACTCTGTGACACACTGTGAAACTCTCTGACGCTCTCTGACACTCACAGACACTGTCAGAAAATCTCCGACATTCTCTGACACGCTCTGACACTCTATGACACTCTCAGACAATCTCTGACACTCTCTGACCCTCTCTGAAACTCTCTGACACTATCTGACACTCTC
Source organism: Heterodontus francisci (assembly GCF_036365525.1). NCBI lineage: Eukaryota > Metazoa > Chordata > Chondrichthyes > Heterodontiformes > Heterodontidae > Heterodontus > Heterodontus francisci. The sequence continues at coordinate 55,463,113 of NC_090398.1, read as the reverse complement.
TGAAACTCTTTGACACTCTCTGACACTCTCAGACAATCTCTGACACTCTCTGAAACTCTCTGAAACTCTCTGACACTCACTGAAACTCTCTGTCACTCTCTGACACTCTCTGTCAACCTCTGAAGCTCTCTGTAACTCTCTGAAACTCTCTGACACTCTCTGAAGCTCTCTGACACTCTCTGACACACTCTGCAATCTCTCTGACATTCTCTGACTGTCTGTGACACTCTCTGAAACTCTTTGACATTCTCTGACACTCTCTGACACACTCAGAAACTCTCAGAAGCTCTCTGCCACTCGCTGACACTCTCAGATCCTCTCTGAAACTCTCTGACACGCTCTGACGCTCTCTGACACTCTCTGACACACTCAGAAACTCTCGGACACACTCTGACACTCTCTGAAACTTTCTGACAATCTCTGACACTCTCTGAAGCTCTCTGAAACTCTCTGAAAATCTCTGACGCTCTCTGACACTCTCTGATACTCTCTGACACACTCAGAAACTCTCAGAAACTCTCTGATACTCTCCGACACTCACAGACACTCACCAAAACTCTCTGACACTCTCTGACACTCTTTGACACTCTCTGACAGTCTCTGAAACTCTCTGACGATCTCAGAAACTCTCTGAAACTCTCTGACACGCTCTGACGCTCTCTGACACTCTCTGACACACTCAGACACTCTCGGACACTCTCTGAAACTTTCTGACAATCTCTGACACTCTCTGAAGCTCTCTGAAACTCTCTGAAAATCTCTGACAGTCTCTGACACTCTCTGATACTCTCTGACACACTCAGAAACTCTCAGTAACTCTCTGATACTCTTCGACACTCACAGACACTCTCCGAAACTCTCTGACACTCTCTGAAGCTCTTTGACACTCTCTGACAGTCTCTGAAACTCTCTGACGCTCTCTGACACTCTCTGGCACTGTCTGAAACTCTCTGACACTCTGTGACACTCTCTGTCACTCTCTGGAAATCTCTGACACTCTCTGACACACTCACGAACTCTCAGGAACTCTCTGATACTCTCTGACACTCTCAGACACTCTCTGAAACACTCTGACACTCTCAGACACTCTCTGAAACAATCTGAAACCCTCTGACACACTCTGAAACTCTCTGACCCTCACTGAAACACTCTGAAACTCTCAGAAACTCTCTGAAACTCTCTGATAATCCCGGACAATCTGTGACACTCTCCGAAACTCTCTGACACTCTCTGACACACTCAGAAACTCTCAGAAGCTCTCTGACACTCTCTGACACTCTCAGAATATCTCTGAAACACTCTGACACGCTCTGACGCTCTCTGACACTCTCTGACACACTCAGAAACTCTCTGAAACTCTGATAACTCTCTGACACACTCTGACACTCTCAGACACTCGCTGACACTCTCTGACAATCTCTAACACTCTCGGACAATCTCTGACACTCTGAAACTTTCTGACAATCTCTGACACTCTCTGACGCTCTCTGAAACTCTCTGAAACTCTCTGACACTCTCTGAAACTCTTTGACACTCTCTGACACTCTCTGAAACTCTCTGACACTCTCTGACACTCACTGACACTCTCTGAAACTCTTTGACACTCTTTGACACTCTCAGGCAATGTCTGAAACTTTCTGAAACTCTCTGACACTCTCTGAAACTCTCTGAAAATCTCTGACACTCTCTGACACTCTCTGAAGCTCTCTGAAACTCTCTGACACTCTGTGACACTCTCTGAAACTCTCTGACACTATCTGACACTCTCTGAAACTTTCTGACACTCTCTGAAACTCTCTGACACTCTCTGACACTCTCAGAAGCTCTCAGAAACTCTCTGAAACTCTCTGAAACTCTCTGACACTCTGTGACACACTCTGAAACTATCTGACACTCTCTGAAACACTCAAAAACTCTCAGAAGCTCTCTGACACTCGCTGACACTCTCTATCTCTCTCTGACTCTCTCTGACACTCTCTGAAACTCTCTGAAAATCTGTGAAACTCTCAGAAACTCTCAGAAAATGTATGAAATTCTCTGAAACTCTCTGACACTCTCTGACAATCTCTGACACTCTGTGACACTCTCTGACACTCTCTGAAAATCTCTGAAACTCTCTGACACACACAGGAACTCTCAGGAACTCTCTGGAACTCTCTGACACTCTCAGACACTCTCTGAAACACTCTGACACTCTCAGACCCTCTCTGAAACAATCTGAAACCCTCTGACACACTCTGAAACTCTCTGACCCTCACTGAAACTCTCTGAAACTCTCAGAAACTCTCTGAAACTCTCTGACACTCTCTGACACTCTCTGACACTCTCTGAAACTCTCTGACACTGTCTGACACTCTCAGAAACTCTCTCAAACTGTCTGAAATTCTCTGAAACTCTCTGACGCTCCCTGACAATCTGTGACACTCTCCGTAACTCTCGGACACTCTCTGACACTCTCTGACAAACTCAGAAACTCTCAGAAGCTCTCTCACACTCTCTGACACTCTCAGAACCTCTCTGAAACACTCTGACACGCTCTGACGCTCTCTGACACTCTCTGAAACACTCAGAATCTCTCGGACACTCTCTGAAACTTTCTGACAATCTCTGACACTCTCTGAAGCTCTCTGAAACTCTCTGAAAATCTCTGACGCTCTCTGACACTCTCTGATACTCTCTGACACACTCAGAAACTCTCAGAAACTCTCTGATACTCTCCGACACTCACAGACACTCTCCGAAATTCTCTGACACTCTCTGAAACTCTTTGACACTCTCTGACAGTCTCTGAAACTCTCTGACGCTCTCAGAAACTCTCTGAAACTCTCTGACACGCTCTGACGCTCTCTGACACTCTCTGACACACTCAGAAACACTCGGACACTTTCTGACACTCTCTGAAACTTTCCAACAATCTCTGACACTCTCTGAAGCTCTCTGAAACTCTCTGAAAATCTCTGACGCTCTCTGACACTCTGTGATACTCTCTGACACACTCAGAAACTCTCAGAAAGTCTCTGATACTCTCCGACCCTCACAGACACTCTCCAAAACTCTCTGACACTCTCTGAAGCTCTTTGACACTCTCTGACACTCTCTGGCACTGTCTGAAACTCTCTGACACTCTCTGACACTCTCTGACACTCTCAGACAGTCTCTCACACTCTCTGAAACTCTCTGACACTCTCTGACACTATCTGACTCTCTCTGAAACTCTCTGAAACTCTCTGACACTCTGTGATACACTGTGAAACTCTCTGACGCTCTCTGACACTCACAGATACTCTCAGAAACTCTCCGACATTCTCTGACACTCTCTGACACTCTATGACACTCTCAGACACTCTCTGACACTCTCTGACCCTCTCTGAAACTCTCTGACACTATCTGACACTCTCTGAAACTCTTTGACACTCTCTGACACTCTCAGACAATCTCTGACACTCTCTGAAACTCTCTGAAACTCTCTGACACTCACTGAAACTCTCTGTCACTCTCTGACACTCTCTGACACTCTCAGAACCTCTCTGAAACACTCTGACACGCTCTGACGCTCTCTGACACTCTCTGACACACTCAGAAACTTTCTGACAATCTCTGACACTCTCTGAAGCTCTCTGAAACTCTCTGAAAATCTCTGACGCTCTCTGACACTCTCTGATACTCTCTGACACACTCAGAAACTCTCAGAAACACTCTGACACTCTCTGAAACACTTTGACACTCTCTGACAGTCTCTGAAACTCTCTGACGCTCTCTGACACTCTCTGATACTCTCTGACACACTCAGAAAATCTCAGAAACTCTCTGATACTCTCCGACACTCACAGACACTCTCCGAAATTCTCTGACACTCTCTGAAACTCTTTGACACTCTCTGACAGTCTCTGAAACTCTCTGACGCTCTCAGAAACTCTCTGAAAGTCTCTGACACGCTCTGACGCTCTCTGACACTCTCTGACACACTCAGAAACACTCGGACACTTTCTGACACTCTCTGAAACTTTCCAACAATCTCTGACACTCTCTGAAGCTCTCTGAAACTCTCTGAAAATCTCTGACGCTCTCTGACACTCTGTGATACTCTCTGACACACTCAGAAACTCTCAGAAAGTCTCTGATACTCTCCGACCCTCACAGACACTCTCCAAAACTCTCTGACACTCTCTGAAGCTCTTTGACACTCTCTGACACTCTCTGGCACAGTCTGAAACTCTCTGACACTCTCTGACACTCTCTGACACTCTCAGACAGTCTCTCACACTCTCTGAAACTCTCTGACACTCTCTGACACTATCTGACTCTCTCTGAAACTCTCTGAAACTCTCTGACACTCTGTGATACACTGTGAAACTCTCTGACGCTCTCTGACACTCACAGATGCTCTATGACACTCTCTGACACTCTCAGACAATCTCTGACACTCTCTGAAACTCTCTGAAACTCTCTGACACTCACTGAAACTCTCTGTCACTCTCTGACACTCTCTGACACTCTCAGAACCTCTCTGAGACACTCTGACACGCTCTGACGCTCTCTGACACTCTCTGACACACTCAGAAACTTTCTGACAATCTCTGACACTCTCTGAAGCTCTCTGAAACTCTCTGAAAATCTCTGACGCTCTCTGACACTCTCTGATACTCTCTGACACACTCAGAAACTCTCAGAAACACTCTGATACTCTCCGACACTCACAGACACTCTCCGAAACTCTCTGACACTCTCTGAAACACTTTGACACTCTCTGACAGTCTCTGAAACTCTCTGACGCTCTCTGACACTCTCTGGCACTGTCTGAAACTCTCTGACACTCTGTGACACTCTCTGACACTCTCTGAAAATCTCTGACACTCTCTGACACACTCTGGAACTCTCAGACCGTCTCTGAAACTCTCTGACACTATCTGACACTCTCTGAAACTCTTTGACACTCTCTGACACTCTCAGACAATCTCTGACACTCTCTGAAACTCTCTGAAACTCTCTGACACTCACTGAAACTCTCTGTCACTCTCTGACACTCTCTGACAACCTCTGAAACTCTCTGTAACTCTCTGAAACTCTCTGACACTCTCTGAAGCTCTCTGACACTCTCTGACACACTCTGCAATCTCTCTGACATTCTCTGACAGTCTGTGACACTCTCTGAAACTCTCTGACATTCTCTGACACTCTCTGACACACTCAGAAACTCTCAGAAACTCTCTGAAACTCTGTGAAACTCTCTGACACTCTCTGACAATCTCAGACACTCTGTGACACTCTCTGGAAATCTCTGACACTCTCTGACACACTCAGGAACTCTCAGGAACTCTCTGATACTCTCTGACACTCTCAGACACTCTCTGAAACACTCTGACACTCTCAGACACTCTCTGAAACAATCTGAAACCCTCTGACACACTCTGAAACTCTCTGACCCTCACTGAAACACTCTGAAACTCTCAGAAACTCTCTGAAACTCTCTGATAATCCCGCACAATCTGTGACACTCTCCGAAACTCTCTGACACTCTCTGACACACTCAGAAACTCTCAGAAGCTCTCTGACACTCTCTGACACTCTCAGAAAATCTCTGAAACACTCTGACACGCTCTGACGCTCTCTGACACTCTCTGACACACTCAGAAACTCTCTGAAACTCTGATAACTCTCTGACACACTCTGACACTCTCAGACACTCGCTGACACTGTCTGACAATCTCTAACACTCTCGGACAATCTCTGACACTCTCTGACGCTCTCTGAAACTCTCTGAAACTCTCTGACACACTCTGAAACTCTCTGACACTCTCTGACACTATCTGACACTCTCTCAAACTCTTTGACACTCTTTGACACTCTCAGGCAATGTCTGAAACTTTCTGAAACTCTCTGACACTCTCTGAAACTCTCTGAAAATCTCTGACACTCTCTGACACTCTCTGAAGCTCTCTGAAACTCTGACACTCTGTGACACTCTCTGAAACTCTCTGACACTATCTGACACTCTCTGAAACTTTCTGACACTCTCAGAAGCTCTCAGAAACTCTCTGAAACTCTCTGAAACTCTCTGACACTCTGTTACACACTCTGAAACTATCTGACACTCTCTGAAACACTCAAAAACTCTCAGAAGCTCTCTGACACTCGCTGACACTCTCTATCTCTCTCTGACTCTCTCTGACACTCTCTGAATCTCTCTGAAACTCTGTGAAACTCTCAGAAAATCTCAGAAAATGTCTGAAATTCTCTGAAACTCTCTGACACTCTCTGACAATCTCTGACACTCTGTGACACTCTCTGACACTCTCTGAAAATCTCTGACACTCTCTGACACACTCAGGAACTCTCAGGAACTCTCTGACACTCTCTGACACTCTCAGACACTCTCTGAAACACTCTGACACTCTCAGACACTCTCTGAAACAATCTGAAACCCTCTGACACACTCTGAAACTCTCTGACCCTCACTGAAACTCTCTGAAACTCTCAGAAACTCTCTGAAACTCTCTGACACTCTCTGAAACTCTCTGACACTGTCTGACACTCTCAGAAAACTCTCTCAAACTGTCTGAAATTCTCTGAAACTCTCTGACGCTCCCTGACAATCTGTGACACTCTCCGAAACTCTCAGACACTCTCTGACACTCTCTGACAAACTCAGAAACTCTCAGAAGCTCTCTGACACTCTCTGACACTCTCAGAACCTCTCTGAAACACTCTGACACGCTCTGACGCTCTCTGACACTCTCTGAAACACTCAGAATCTCTCGGACACTCTCTGAAGCTCTCTGAAACTCTCTGAAAATCTCTGACGCTCTCTGACACTCTCTGATACTCTCTGACACACTCAGAAACTCTCAGAAACACTCTGATACTCTCCGACACTCACAGACACTCTCCGAAACTCTCTGACACTCTCTGAAACACTTTGACACTCTCTGACAGTCTCTGAAACTCTCTGACGCTCTCTGACACTCTCTGGCACTGTCTGAAACTCTCTGACACTCTGTGACACTCTCTGACACTCTCTGAAAATCTCTGACACTCTCTGACACACTCTGGAACTCTCAGACCGTCTCTGAAACTCTCTGACACTATCTGACACTCTCTGAAACTCTTTGACACTCTCTGACACTCTCAGACAATCTCTGACACTCTCTGAAACTCTCTGAAACTCTCTGACACTCACTGAAACTCTCTGTCACTCTCTGACACTCTCTGACAACCTCTGAAGCTCTCTGTAACTCTCTGAAACTCTCTGACACTCTCTGAAGCTCTCTGACACTCTCTGACACACTCTGCAATCTCTCTGACATTCTCTGACAGTCTGTGACACTCTCTGAAACTCTCTGACATTCTCTGACACTCTCTGACACACTCAGAAACTCTCAGAAACTCTCTGAAACTCTGTGAAACTCTCTGACACTCTCTGACAATCTCAGACACTCTGTGACACTCTCTGGAAATCTCTGACACTCTCTGACACACTCAGGAACTCTCAGGAACTCTCTGATACTCTCTGACACTCTCAGACACTCTCTGAAACACTCTGACACTCTCAGACACTCTCTGAAACAATCTGAAACCCTCTGACACACTCTGAAACTCTCTGACCCTCACTGAAACACTCTGAAACTCTCAGAAACTCTCTGAAACTCTCTGATAATCCCGCACAATCTGTGACACTCTCCGAAACTCTCTGACACTCTCTGACACACTCAGAAACTCTCAGAAGCTCTCTGACACTCTCTGACACTCTCAGAAAATCTCTGAAACACTCTGACACGCTCTGACGCTCTCTGACACTCTCTGACACACTCAGAAACTCTCTGAAACTCTGATAACTCTCTGACACACTCTGACACTCTCAGACACTCGCTGACACTGTCTGACAATCTCTAACACTCTCGGACAATCTCTGACACTCTCTGACGCTCTCTGAAACTCTCTGAAACTCTCTGACACACTCTGAAACTCTCTGACACTCTCTGACACTATCTGACACTCTCTCAAACTCTTTGACACTCTTTGACACTCTCAGGCAATGTCTGAAACTTTCTGAAACTCTCTGACACTCTCTGAAACTCTCTGAAAATCTCTGACACTCTCTGACACTCTCTGAAGCTCTCTGAAACTCTCTGACACTCTGTGACACTCTCTGAAACTCTCTGACACTATCTGACACTCTCTGAAACTTTCTGACACTCTCAGAAGCTCTCAGAAACTCTCTGAAACTCTCTGAAACTCTCTGACACTCTGTGACACACTCTGAAACTATCTGACACTCTCTGAAACACTCAAAAACTCTCAGAAGCTCTCTGACACTCGCTGACACTCTCTATCTCTCTCTGACTCTCTCTGACACTCTCTGAATCTCTCTGAAACTCTGTGAAACTCTCAGAAAATCTCAGAAAATGTCTGAAATTCTCTGAAACTCTCTGACACTCTCTGACAATCTCTGACACTCTGTGACACTCTCTGACACTCTCTGAAAATCTCTGACACTCTCAGACACTCTCTGAAACAATCTGAAACCCTCTGACACACTCTGAAACTCTCTGACCCTCACTGAAACTCTCTGAAACTCTCATAAACTCTCTGAAACTCTCTGACACTCTCTGAAACTCTCTGACACTGTCTGACACTCTCAGAAAACTCTCTCAAACTGTCTGAAATTCTCTGAAACTCTCTGACGCTCCCTGACAATCTGTGACACTCTCCGAAACTCTCGGACACTCTCTGACACTCTCTGACAAACTCAGAAACTCTCAGAAGCTCTCTGACACTCTCTGACACTCTCAGAACCTCTCTGAAACACTCTGACACGCTCTGACGCTCTCTGACACTCTCTGAAACACTCAGAATCTCTCGGACACTCTCTGAAACTTTCTGACAATCTCTGACACTCTCTGAAGCTCTCTGAAACTCTCTGAAAATCTCTGACACTCTCTGACACTCTCTGATACTCTCTGACACACTCAGAAACTCTCAGAAACTCTCTGATACTCTCCGACACTCACAGACACTCTCCGAAATTCTCTGACACTCTCTGAAACTCTATGACACTCTCTGACAGTCTCTGAAACTCTCTGACGCTCTCAGAAACTCTCTGAAACTCTCTGACACGCTCTGACGCTCTCTGACACTCTCTGACACACTCAGAAACACTCGGACACTTTCTGACACTCTCTGAAACTTTCCGACAATCTCTGACACTCTCTGAAGCTCTCTGAAACTCTCTGAAAATCTCTGACGCTCTCTGACACTCTGTGATACTCTCTGACACACTCAGAAACTCTCAGAAACTCTCTGATACTCTCCGACCCTCACAGACACTCTACAAAACTCTCTGACACTCTCTGAAGCTCTTTGACACTCTCTGACAGTCTCTGAAACTGTCTGACGCTCTCTGACACTGTCTGGCACTGTCTGAAACTCTATGACACTCTCTGACACTCTCAGACAGTCTCTCACACTCTCTGAAACTCTCTGACACTCTCTGACACTATCTGACTCTCTCTGAAACTCTCTGAAACTCTCAGAACCTCTCTGAAACACTCTGACACGCTCTGACGCTCTCTGACACTCTCTGACACACTCAGAAACTCTCGGACACTCTTTGAAGCTCTCTGAAACTCTCTGAAAATCTCTGACACTCTCTGACACTCTCTGATACTCTCTGACACACTCAGAAACTCTCTGATACTCTCCGACACTCACAGACACTCTCCGAAACTCTCTGACACTCTCTGAAACACTTTGAAACTCTCTGACAGTCTCTGAAACTCTCTGACACTCTCTGACACTCTCTGGCACTGTCTGAAACTCTCTGACACTCTGTGACACTCTCTGACACTCTCTGAAAATCTCTGACACTCTCTGACACACTCAGGAACTCTCAGACCGTCTCTGAAACTCTCTGACACTATCTGACACTCTCTGAAACTCTTTGACACTCTCTGACACTCTCAGACAATCTCTGACACTCTCTGAAACTCTCTGAAACTCTCTGACACTCACTGAAACTCTCTGTCACTCTCTGACACTCTCTGACAACCTCTGAAGCTCTCTGACACTCTCTGACACACTCTGCAATCTCTCTGACATTCTCTGACAGGCTGTGACACTCTCTGAAAATCTCTGACATTCTCTGACACTCTCTGACACACTCAGAAACTCTCAGAAACTCTGTGAAACTCTCTGACACTCTCTGACAATCTCAGACACTCTGTGACACTCTCTGACACTCACTGGAAATCTCTGACACTCTCTGACACACTCAGGAACTCTCAGGAACTCTCTGATACTCTCTGACACTCTCAGACACTCTCTGAAACACTCTGACACTCTCAGACACTCTCTGAAACAATCTGAAACCCTCTGACACACTCTGAAACTCTCTGACCCTCACTGAAACACTCTGAAACTCTCAGAAACTCTCTGAAACTCTCTGATAATCCCGCACAATCTGTGACACTCTCCGAAACTCTCTGACACTCTCTGACACACTCAGAAACTCTCAGAAGCTCTCTGACAATCTCTGACACTCTCAGAAAATCTCTGAAACACTCTGACACGCTCTGACGCTCTCTGACACTCTCTGACACACTCAGAAACTCTCTGAAACTCTGAAAACTCTCTGACACTCTCTGACACTCTCAGACACTCGCTGACACTGTCTGACAATCTCTAACACTCTCGGACAATCTCTGACACTCTGAAACTTTCTGACAATCTCTGACACTCTCTGGCGCTCTCTGAAACTCTCTGACACTCTGTGACACTCTCTGAAACTCTCTGACACTATCTGACACTCTCTGAAACTTTCTGACACTCTCAGAAGCTCTCAGAAACTCTCTGAAAATCTCTGACACTCTGTGACACACTCTGAAACTCTCTGACACTCTCTGAAACTCTATGACACTCTCTGACAGTCTCTGAAACTCTCTGACGCTCTCAGAAACTCTCTGAAACTCTCTGACACGCTCTGACGCTCTCTGACACTCTCTGACACACTCAGAAACACTCGGACACTTTCTGACACTCTCTGAAACTTTCCGACAATCTCTGACACTCTCTGAAGCTCTCTGAAACTCTCTGAAAATCTCTGACGCTCTCTGACACTCTGTGATACTCTCTGACACACTCAGAAACTCTCAGAAACTCTCTGATACTCTCCGACCCTCACAGACACTCTACAAAACTCTCTGACACTCTCTGAAGCTCTTTGACACTCTCTGACAGTCTCTGAAACTGTCTGACGCTCTCTGACACTGTCTGGCACTGTCTGAAACTCTATGACACTCTCTGACACTCTCTGACACTCTCAGACAGTCTCTCACACTCTCAGAAACTCTCTGACACTCTCTGACACTATCTGACTCTCTCTGAAACTCTCTGAAACTCTCAGAACCTCTCTGAAACACTCTGACACGCTCTGACGCTCTCTGACACTCTCTGACACACGCAGAAACTCTCGGACACTCTCTGAAGCTCTCTGAAACTCTCTGAAAATCTCTGACACTCTCTGACACTCTCTGATACTCTCTGACACACTCAGAAACTCTCTGATACTCTCCGACATTCACAGACACTCTCCGAAACTCTCTGACACTCTCTGAAACACTTTGACACTCTCTGACAGTCTCTGAAACTCTCTGACACTCTCTGACACTGTCTGGCACTGTCTGAAACTCTCTGACACTCTGTGACACACTCAGGAACTCTCAGACCGTCTCTGAAACTCTCTGACACTATCTGACACTCTCTGAAACTCTTTGACACTCTCTGACACTCTCAGACAATCTCTGACACTCTCTGAAACTCTCTGAAACTCTCTGACACTCACTGAAACTCTCTGTCACTCTCTGACACTCTCTGACAACCTCTGAAGCTCTCTGACACTCTCTGAAACACTCTGCAATCTCTCTGACATTCTCTGACAGTCTGTGACACTCTCTGAAACTCTCTGACATTCTCTGACACTCTCTGACACACTCAGAAACTCTCATAAACTCTCTGAAACTCTGTGAAACTCTCTGACACTCTCTGACAATCTCAGACACTCTGTGACACTCTCTGACACTCACTGGAAATCTCTGACACTCTCTGACACACTCAGGAACTCTCAGGAACTCTCTGATACTCTCTGACACTCTCAGACACTCTCTGAAACACTCTGACACTCTCAGACACTCTCTGAAACAATCTGAAACCCTCTGACACACTCTGAAACTCTCTGACCCTCACTGAAACACTCTGAAACTCTCAGAAACTCTCTGAAACTCTCTGATAATCCCGCACAATCTGTGACACTCTCCGAAACTCTCTGACACTCTCTGACACACTCAGAAACTCTCAGAAGCTCTCTGACACTCTCTGACACTCTCAGAAAATCTCTGAAACACTCTGACACGCTCTGACGCTCTCTGACACTCTCTGACACACTCAGAAACTCTCTGAAACTCTGAAAACTCTCTGACACACTCTGACACTCTCAGACACTCGCTGACACTGTCTGACAATCTCTAACACTCTCGGACAATCTCTGACACTCTGAAACTTTCTGACAATCTCTGACACTCTCTGACGCTCTCTGAAACTCTCTGAAACTCTCTGACACTCTCTGAAACTCTTTGACACTCTCTGACACTCTCTGAAACTCTCTGACACTCTCTGACACTCACTGACACTCTCTGAAACTCTTTGACACTCTTTGACACTCTCAGGCAATGTCTGAAACTTTCTGAAACTGTCTGACACTCTCTGAAACTCTCTGAAAATCTCTGACACTCTCTGAAACTTTCTGACAATCTCTGACACTCTCTGAAGCTCTCTGAAACTCTCTGAAAATCTCTGACACTCTCTGACACTCTCTGATACTCTCTGACACACTCAGAAACTCTCAGAAACTCTCTGATACTCTCCGACACTCACAGACACTCTCCGAAATTCTCTGACACTCTCTGAAACTCTATGACACTCTCAGAAACTCTCTGAAACTCTCTGACGCTCTCAGAAACTCTCTGAAACTCTCTGACACGCTCTGACGCTCTCTGACTCTCTCTGACACACTCAGAAACACTCGGACAATTTCTGACACTCTCTGAAACTTTCCGACAATCTCTGACACTCTCTGACGCTCTCTGAAACTCTCTGAAACTCTCTGACACTCTCTGAAACTCTTTGACACTCTCTGACACTCTCTGAAACTCTCTGACACTCTCTGACACTCACTGACACTCTCTCAAACTCTTTGACACTCTTTGACACTCTCAGGCATTGTCTGAAACTTTCTGAAACTCTCTGACACTCTCTGAAACTCTCTGAAAATCTCTGACACTCTCTGACACTCTCTGAAGCTCTCTGACACTATCTGACACTCTCTGAAACTTTGTGACACTCTCAGAAGCTCTCAGAAACTCTCTGAAACTCTCTGAAACTCTCTGACACTCTGTGACACACTCTGAAACTATCTGACACTCTCTGAAACACTCAAAAACTCTCAGAAGCTCTCTGAAACTCTCTGACACTCTCTGAAACTCTCTGAAACTCTGTGAAACTCTCAGAAAATCTCAGAAAATGTCTGAAATTCTCTGAAACTCTCTGACACTCTCTGACAATCTCTGACACTCTGTGACACTCTCTGACACTCTCTGAAAATCTCTGACACTCTCTGACACACTCAGGAACTCTCAGGAACTCTCAGGAACTCTCTGACACTCTCTGACACTCTCAGACACTCTCTGAAACACTCTGACACTCTCAGACACTCTCTGAAACAATCTGAAACCCTCTGACACACTCTGAAACTCTCTGACCCTCACTGAAACTCTCAGAAACTCTCAGAAACTCTCTGAAACTCTCTGACACTCTCTGACACTCTCTGAAACTCTCTGACACTGTCTGACACTCTCAGAAACTCTCTCAAACTGTCTGAAATTCTCTGAAACTCTCTGACGCTCCCTGACAATCTGTGACACTCTCCGAAACTCTCGGACACTCTCTGACACTCTCTGACAAACTCAGAAACTCTCAGAAGCTCTCTGACACTCTCTGACACTCTCAGAACCTCTCTGAAACACTCTGACACGCTCTGACGCTCTCTGACACTCTCTGAAACACTCAGAATCTCTCGGACACTCTCTGACACTCTCTGAAACTTTCTGACAATCTCTGACACTCTCTGAAGCTCTCTGAAACTCTCTGAAAATCTCTGACACTCTCTGACACTCTCTGATACTCTCTGACACACGCAGAAACTCTCAGAAACTCTCTGATACTCTCCGACACTCACAGACACTCTCCGAAATTCTCTGACACTCTCTGAAACTCTATGACACTCTCTGACAGTCTCTGAAACTCTCTGACGCTCTCAGAAACTCTCTGAAACTCTCTGACACGCTCTGACGCTCTCTGACACTCTCTGACACACTCAGAAACACTCGGACACTTTCTGACACTCTCTGAAACTTTCCGACAATCTCTGACACTCTCTGAAGCTCTCTGAAACTCTCTGAAAATCTCTGACGCTCTCTGACACTCTGTGATACTCTCTGACACACTCAGAAACTCTCAGAAACTCTCTGATACTCTCCGACCCTCACAGACACTCTCCAAAACTCTCTGACACTCTCTGAAGCTCTTTGACACTCTCTGACAGTCTCTGAAACTGTCTGACGCTCTCTGACACTGTCTGGCACTGTCTGAAACTCTCTGACACTCTCTGACACTCTCTGACACTCTCAGACAGTCTCTCACACTCTCTGAAACTCTCTGACACTCTCTGACACTATCTGACTCTCTCTGAAACTCTCTGAAACTCTCTGACACTCTGTGATACACTGTGAAACTCTCTGACGCTCTCGGACACTCACAGATACTCTCAGAAACTCTCCGACATTCTCTGACACTCTCTGACACTCTATGACACTCTCAGACACTCTCTGACACTCTCTGACCCTCTCTGAAACTCTCTGACACTATCTGACACTCTCTGAAACTCTTTGACACTCTCTGACACTCTCAGACAATCTCTGACACTCTCTGAAACTCTCTGAAACTCTCTGAAAGTCTCTGACGCTCTCTGACACTCTCTGATACTCTCTGACACACTCAGAAACTCTCTGATACTCTCCGACACTCACAGACACTCTCCGAAACTCTCTGACACTCTCTGAAACACTTTGACACTCTCTGACAGTCTCTGAAACTCTCTGGCGCTCTCTGACACTCTCTGGCACTGTCTGAAACTCTCTGACACTCTGTGAAACTCTCTGACACTCTCTGAAAATCTCTGACACTCTCTGACACACTCAGGAACTCTCAGACCGTCTCTGAAACTCTCTGACACTATCTGCCACTCTCTGAAACTCTTTGACACTCTCTGACACTCTCAGAAAATCTCTGACACTCTCTGAAACTCTCTGACACTCACTGAAACTCTCTGTCACTCTCTGACACTCTCTGACAACCTCTGAAGCTCTCTGCAACTCTCTGACACTCTCTGAAGCTCTCTGACACTCTCTGACACACTCTGCAATCTCTCTGACATTCTCTGACAGTCTGTGACACTCTCTGAAACTCTCTGACATTCTCTGACACTCTCTGACACACTCAGAAACTCTCAGAAACTCTCTGAAACTCTGTGAAACTCTCTGACACTCTCTGACAATCTCTGACACTCTGTGACACTCTCTGACACTCTCTGGAAATCTCTGACACTCTCTGACACACTCAGGAACTCTCAGAAACTCTCTGATACTCTCCGACCCTCACCGACACTCTCCAAAACTCTCTGACACTCTCTGAAGCTCTTTGACACACTCTGACAGTCTCTGAAACTGTCTGACGCTCTCTGACACTGTCTGGCACTGTCTGAAACTCTCTGACACTCTCTGACACTCTCTGACACTCTCAGACAGTCTCTCACACTCTCTGAAACTCTCTGACACTCTCTGACACTATCTGACTCTCTCTGAAACTCTCTGAAACTCTCTGACACTCTGTGATACACTGTGAAACTCTCTGACGCTCTGTGACACTCACAGATACTCTCAGAAACTCTCCGACATTCTCTGACACTCTCTGACACTCTATGACACTCTCAGACACTCTCTGACACTCTCTGACCCTCTCTGAAACTCTCTGACACTATCTGACACTCTCTGAAACTCTTTGACACTCTCTGACACTCTCAGACAATCTCTGACACTCTCTGAAACTCTCTGAAACTCTCTGAAAATCTCTGACGCTCTCTGACACTCTCTGTAACTCTCTGACACACTCAGAAACTCTCTGATACTCTCCGACACTCACAGACACTCTCCGAAACTCTCTGACACTCTCTGAAACACTTTGACACTCTCTGACAGTCTCTGAAACTCTCTGACGCTCTCTGACACTCTCTGGCACTGTCTGAAACTCTCTGACACTCTGTGAAACTCTCTGACACTCTCTGAAACTCTCTGACACTCTCTGACACACTCAAGAACTCTCAGACCGTCTCTGAAACTCTCTGACACTATCTGACACTCTCTGAAACTCTTTGACACTCTCTGACACTCTCAGACAATCTCTGACACTCTCTGAAACTCTCTGACACTCACTGAAACTCTCTGTCACTCTCTGACACTCTCTGACACTCTCTGAAGATCTCTGACACTCTCTGACACACTCTGCAATCTCTCTGACATTCTCTGACAGTCTGTGACACTCTCTGAAACTCTCTGACATTCTCTGACACTCTCTGACACACTCAGAAACTCTCAGAAACTCTCTGAAACTCTGTGAAACTCTCTGACACTCTCTGACAATCTCTGACACTCTCTGACACTCTCTGACACTCTCTGGAAATCTCTGACACTCTCTGACACACTCAGGAACTCTCAGGAACTCTCTGATACTCTCTGACACTCTCAGACACACTCTGAAACTCTCTGAAAATCTCTGACACTCTCTGACACTCTCTGAAGCTCTCTGACACTATCTGACACTCTCTGAAACTTTGTGACACTCTCAGAAGCTCTCAGAAACTCTCTGAAACTCTCTGAAACTCTCTGACACTCTGTGACACACTCTGAAACTATCTGACACTCTCTGAAACACTCAAAAACTCTCAGAAGCTCTCTGAAACTCTCTGACACTCTCTGAAACTCTCTGAAACTCTGTGAAACTCTCAGAAAATCTCAGAAAATGTCTGAAATTCTCTGAAACTCTCTGACACTCTCTGACAATCTCTGACACTCTGTGACACTCTCTGACACTCTCTGAAAATCTCTGACACTCTCTGACACACTCAGGAACTCTCAGGAACTCTCAGGAACTCTCTGACACTCTCTGACACTCTCAGACACTCTCTGAAACACTCTGACACTCTCAGACACTCTCTGAAACAATCTGAAACCCTCTGACACACTCTGAAACTCTCTGACCCTCACTGAAACTCTCAGAAACTCTCTGAAACTCTCTGACACTCTCTGACACTCTCTGAAACTCTCTGACACTGTCTGACACTCTCAGAAACTCTCTCAAACTGTCTGAAATTCTCTGAAACTCTCTGACGCTCCCTGACAATCTGTGACACTCTCCGAAACTCTCGGACACTCTCTGACACTCTCTGACAAACTCAGAAACTCTCAGAAGCTCTCTGACACTCTCTGACACTCTCAGAACCTCTCTGAAACACTCTGACACGCTCTGACGCTCTCTGACACTCTCTGAAACACTCAGAATCTCTCGGACACTCTCTGACACTCTCTGAAACTTTCTGACAATCTCTGACACTCTCTGAAGCTCTCTGAAACTCTCTGAAAATCTCTGACACTCTCTGACACTCTCTGATACTCTCTGACACACGCAGAAACTCTCAGAAACTCTCTGATACTCTCCGACACTCACAGACACTCTCCGAAATTCTCTGACACTCTCTGAAACTCTATGACACTCTCTGACAGTCTCTGAAACTCTCTGACGCTCTCAGAAACTCTCTGAAACTCTCTGACACGCTCTGACGCTCTCTGACACTCTCTGACACACTCAGAAACACTCGGACACTTTCTGACACTCTCTGAAACTTTCCGACAATCTCTGACACTCTCTGAAGCTCTCTGAAACTCTCTGAAAATCTCTGACGCTCTCTGACACTCTGTGATACTCTCTGACACACTCAGAAACTCTCAGAAACTCTCTGATACTCTCCGACCCTCACAGACACTCTCCAAAACTCTCTGACACTCTCTGAAGCTCTTTGACACTCTCTGACAGTCTCTGAAACTGTCTGACGCTCTCTGACACTGTCTGGCACTGTCTGAAACTCTCTGACACTCTCTGACACTCTCTGACACTCTCAGACAGTCTCTCACACTCTCTGAAACTCTCTGACACTCTCTGACACTATCTGACTCTCTCTGAAACTCTCTGAAACTCTCTGACACTCTGTGATACACTGTGAAACTCTCTGACGCTCTCGGACACTCACAGATACTCTCAGAAACTCTCCGACATTCTCTGACACTCTCTGACACTCTATGACACTCTC
Source organism: Heterodontus francisci (assembly GCF_036365525.1). Classification (NCBI taxonomy): domain Eukaryota; kingdom Metazoa; phylum Chordata; class Chondrichthyes; order Heterodontiformes; family Heterodontidae; genus Heterodontus; species Heterodontus francisci. Next base: position 55,444,587 of record NC_090398.1, on the reverse strand, counting down.
AGACACTCTCTGACACTCTCTGACCCTCTCTGAAACTCTCTGACACTATCTGACACTCTCTGAAACTCTTTGACACTCTCTGACACTCTCAGACAATCTCTGACACTCTCTGAAACTCTCTGAAACTCTCTGAAAGTCTCTGACGCTCTCTGACACTCTCTGATACTCTCTGACACACTCAGAAACTCTCTGATACTCTCCGACACTCACAGACACTCTCCGAAACTCTCTGACACTCTCTGAAACACTTTGACACTCTCTGACAGTCTCTGAAACTCTCTGACGCTCTCTGACACTCTCTGGCACTGTCTGAAACTCTCTGACACTCTGTGAAACTCTCTGACACTCTCTGAAAATCTCTGACACTCTCTGACACACTCAGGAACTCTCAGACCGTCTCTGAAACTCTCTGACACTATCTGCCACTCTCTGAAACTCTTTGACACTCTCTGACACTCTCAGAAAATCTCTGACACTCTCTGAAACTCTCTGACACTCACTGAAACTCTCTGTCACTCTCTGACACTCTCTGACAACCTCTGAAGCTCTCTGCAACTCTCTGAAACTCTCTGACACTCTCTGAAGCTCTCTGACACTCTCTGACACACTCTGCAATCTCTCTGACATTCTCTGACAGTCTGTGACACTCTCTGAAACTCTCTGACATTCTCTGACACTCTCTGACACACTCAGAAACTCTCAGAAACTCTCTGAAACTCTGTGAAACTCTCTGACACTCTCTGACAATCTCTGACACTCTGTGACACTCTCTGACACTCTCTGGAAATCTCTGACACTCTCTGACACACTCAGGAACTCTCAGAAACTCTCTGATACTCTCCGACCCTCACCGACACTCTCCAAAACTCTCTGACACTCTCTGAAGCTCTTTGACACACTCTGACAGTCTCTGAAACTGTCTGACGCTCTCTGACACTGTCTGGCACTGTCTGAAACTCTCTGACACTCTCTGACACTCTCTGACACTCTCAGACAGTCTCTCACACTCTCTGAAACTCTCTGACACTCTCTGACACTATCTGACTCTCTCTGAAACTCTCTGAAACTCTCTGACACTCTGTGATACACTGTGAAACTCTCTGACGCTCTGTGACACTCACAGATACTCTCAGAAACTCTCCGACATTCTCTGACACTCTCTGACACTCTATGACACTCTCAGACACTCTCTGACACTCTCTGACCCTCTCTGAAACTCTCTGACACTATCTGACACTCTCTGAAACTCTTTGACACTCTCTGACACTCTCAGACAATCTCTGACACTCTCTGAAACTCTCTGAAACTCTCTGAAAATCTCTGACGCTCTCTGACACTCTCTGTAACTCTCTGACACACTCAGAAACTCTCTGATACTCTCCGACACTCACAGACACTCTCCGAAACTCTCTGACACTCTCTGAAACACTTTGACACTCTCTGACAGTCTCTGAAACTCTCTGACGCTCTCTGACACTCTCTGGCACTGTCTGAAACTCTCTGACACTCTGTGAAACTCTCTGACACTCTCTGAAACTCTCTGACACTCTCTGACACACTCAAGAACTCTCAGACCGTCTCTGAAACTCTCTGACACTATCTGACACTCTCTGAAACTCTTTGACACTCTCTGACACTCTCAGACAATCTCTGACACTCTCTGAAACTCTCTGACACTCACTGAAACTCTCTGTCACTCTCTGACACTCTCTGACAACCTCTGAAGCTCTCTGTAACTCTCTGAAACTCTCTGACACTCTCTGAAGCTCTCTGACACTCTCTGACACACTCTGCAATCTCTCTGACATTCTCTGACAGTCTGTGACACTCTCTGAAACTCTCTGACATTCTCTGACACTCTCTGACACACTCAGAAACTCTCAGAAACTCTCTGAAACTCTGTGAAACTCTCTGACACTCTCTGACAATCTCTGACACTCTCTGACACTCTCTGACACTCTCTGGAAATCTCTGACACTCTCTGACACACTCAGGAACTCTCAGGAACTCTCTGATACTCTCTGACACTCTCAGACACACTCTGAAACACTCTGACACTCTCAGACACTCTCTGAAACAATCTGAAACCCTCTGACACACTCTGAAACTCTCTGACCCTCACTGAAACACTCTGAAACTCTCAGAAACTCTCTGAAACTCTCTGATAATCCCGGACAATCTGTGACACTCTCCGAAACTCTCTGACACTCTCTGACACACTCAGAAACTCTCAGAAGCTCTCTGACACTCTCTGACACTCTCAGAAAATCTCTGAAACACTCTGACACGCTCTGACGCTCTCTGACACTCTCTGACACACTCAGAAACTCTCAGAAACTCTCTGATACTTTCCGACACTCACAGACACTCTTCGAAACTCTCTGACACTCTCTGAAGCTCTTTGACATTCTCTGACAGTCTCTGAAACTCTCTGACACTCTCTGACACTCTCTGGCACTGTCTGAAACTCTCTGACACTCTCTGACACTCTCAGACAGTCTCTCACACTCTCTGAAACTCTCTGACACTCTCTGACACTATCTAACTCTCTCTGAAACTCTCTGAAACTCTCTGACACTCTGTGACACACTGTGAAACTCTCTGACGCTCTCTGACACTCACAGATACTCTCAGAAACTCTCCGACATTCTCTGACACTCTCTGACACTCTATGACACTCTCTGACACTCTCTGACACTCTCTGACCCTCTCTGAAACTCTCTGACACTATCTGACACTCTCTGAAACTCTTTGACACTCTCTGACACTCTCAGACAATCTATGACACTCTCTGAAACTCTCTGAAACTCTCTGACACTCACTGAAACTCTCTGTCACTCTCTGACACTCTCTGACAACCTCTGAAGCTCTCTGTAACTCTCTGAAACTCTCTGACACTCTCTGAAGCTCTCTGACACTCTCTGACACACTCTGCAATCTCTCTGACATTCTCTGACAGTCTGTGACACTCTCTGAAACTCTCTGACATTCTCTGACACTCTCTGACACACTCAGACACTCTCAGAAGCTCTCTGACACTCGCTGACACTCTCAGATCCTCTCTGAAACACTCTGACACGCTCTGACGCTCTCTGACACTCTCTGACACACTCAGAAACTCTCGGACACTCTCTGACACCCTCTGAAACTTTCTGACAATCTCTGACACTCTCTGAAGCTCTCTGAAACTCTCTGAAAATCTCTGACGCTCTCTGACACTCTCTGATACTCTCTGACACACTCAGAAACTCTCAGAAACTCTCTGATACTCTCCGACACTCACAGACACTCACCGAAACTCTCTGACACTCTCTGAAACTCTTTGACACTCTCTGACAGTCTCTGAAACTCTCTGACGCTCTCAGAAACTCCCTGAAACTCTCTGACACTCTCTGACGCTCTCTGACACTCTCTGACACACTCAGACACTCTCGGACACTCTCTGACACTCTCTGAAACTTTCCGACAATCTCTGACACTCTCTGAAGCTCTCTGAAACTCTCTGAAAATCTCTGACAGTCTCTGACACTCTCTGATACTCTCTGACACACTCAGAAACTCTCAGAAACTCTCTGATACTCTTCGACACTCACAGACACTCTCTGAAACTCTCTGACACTTTCTGAAGCTCTTTGACACTCTCTGACAGTCTCTGAAACTGTCTGACGCTCTCTGACACTCTCTGGCACTGTCTGAAACTCTCTGACACTCTGTGACACTCTCTGACACTCTCTGCAAATCTCTGACACTCTCTGACACACTCAGGAACTCTCAGGAACTCTCTGATACTCTCTGACACTCTCAGACACTCTCTGAAACACTCTGACACTCTCAGACACTCTCTGAAACAATCTGAAACCCTCTGACACACTCTGAAACTCTCTGACCCTCACTGAAACACTCTGAAACTCTCAGAAACTCTCTGAAACTCTCTGATAATCCCGGACAATCTGTGACACTCTCCGAAACTCTCTGACACTCTCTGACACACTCAGAAACTCTCAGAAGCTCTCTGACACTCTCTGACACTCTCAGAAAATCTCTGAAACACTCTGACACGCTCTGACGCTCTCTGACACTCTCTGACACACTCAGGAACTCTCAGGAACTCTCTGATACTCTCTGACACTCTCAGACACTCTCTGAAACACTCTGACACTCTCAGACACTCTCTGAAACAATCTGAAACCCTCTGACACACTCTGAACCTCTCTGACCCTCACTGAAACACTCTGAAACTCTCAGAAACTCTCTGAAACTCTCTGATAATCCCGGACAATCTGTGACACTCTCCGAAACTCTCTGACACTCTCTGACACACTCAGAAACTCTCAGAAGCTCTCTGACACTCTCTGACACTCTCAGAAAATCTCTGACACGCTCTGACGCTCTCTGACACTCTCTGACACACTCAGAAACTCTCTGAAACTCTGATAACTCTCTGACACACTCTGACACTCTCAGACACTCGCTGACACTCTCTGACACTCTCTGACAATCTCTAACACTCTCGGACAATCTCTGAAACTCTGAAACTTTCTGACAATCTCTGACACTCTCTGACGCTCTCTGAAACTCTCTGAAACTCTCTGACACTCTCTGAAACTCTTTGACACTCTCTGACACTCTCTGAAACTCTCTGACACTCTCTGACACTCACTGACACTCTCTGAAACTCTTTGACACTCTTTGACACTCTCAGGCAATGTCTGAAACTTTCTGAAACTCTCTGACACTCTCTGAAACTCTCTGAAAATCTCTGACACTCTCTGACACTCTCTGAAGCTCTCTGAAACTCTCTGACACTCTGTGACACTCTCTGAAACTCTCTGACACTATCTGACACTCTCTGAAACTTTCTGACACTCTCTGAAACTCTCTGAAACTCTCTGACACTCTCAGAAGCTCTCAGAAACTCTCTGAAACTCTCTGAAACTCTCTGACACTCTGTGACACACTCTGAAACTATCTGACACTCTCTGAAACACTCAAAAACTCTCAGAAGCTCTCTGACACTCGCTGACACTATCTCTCTCTGACTCTCTCTGACACTCTCTGAAACACTCTGAAAATCTGTGAAACTCTCAGAAACTCTCAGAAAATGTCTGAAATTCTCTGAAACTCTCTGACACTCTCTGACAATCTCTGACACTCTGTTACACTCTCTGACACTCTCTGAAAATCTCTGACACTCTCTGACACACTCTGAAACTCTCTGACCCTCACTGAAACTCTCTGAAACTTTCTGACACTCTCAGAAGCTCTCAGAAACTCTCTGAAACTCTCTGAAACTCTCTGACACTCTGTGACACACTCTGAAACTATCTGACACTCTCTGAAACACTCAAAAACTCTCAGAAGCTCTCTGACACTCGCTGACACTCTCTATCTCTCTCTGACTCTCTCTGACACTCTCTGAAACTCTCTGAAACTCTGTGAAACTCTCAGAAACTCTCAGAAAATGTCTGAAATTCTCTGAAACTGTCTGACACTCTCTGACAATCTCTGACACTCTGTGACACTCTCTGACACTCTCTGACAATCTCTGACACTCTCTGACACACTCAGGAACTCTCACGAACTCTCTGACACTCTCTGACACTCTCAGACACTCTCTGAAACACTCTGACACTCTCAGACACTCTCTGAAACGATCTGAAACCCTCTGACACACTCTGAAACTCTCTGACCCTCACTGAAACTCTCTGAAACTCTCAGAAACTCTCTGACACTGTCTGACACTCTCAGAAACTCTCTCAAACTGTCTGAAATTCTCTGAAACTCTCTGACGCTCCCTGACAAACTGTGACACTCTCCGAAACTCTCGGACACTCTCTGACACTCTCTGACAAACTCAGAAACTCTCAGAAGCTCTCTCACACTCTCTGACACTCTCAGAACCTCTCTGAAACACTCTGACACGCTCTGACGCTCTCTGACACTCTCTGAAACACTCAGAATCTCTCGGACACTCTCTGACACTCTCTGAAACTTTCTGACAATCTCTGACACTCTCTGAAGCTCTCTGAAACTCTCTGAAAATCTCTGACACTCTCTGACACTCTCTGATACTCTCTGACACACTCAGAAACTCTCAGAAAGGCTCTGATACTCTCCGACACTCACAGACACTCTCTGAAACACTCTGACACTCTCAGACACTCTCTGAAACGATCTGAAACCCTCTGACACACTCTGAAACTCTCTGACCCTCACTGAAACTCTCTGAAACTCTCAGAAACTCTCTGAAACTCTCTGACACTCTCTGACACTCTCTGACACTCTCTGAAACTCTCTGACACTGTCTGACACTCTCAGAAACTCTCTCAAACTGTCTGAAATTCTCTGAAACTCTCTGACGCTCCCTGACAAACTGTGACACTCTCCGAAACTCTCGGACACTCTCTGACACTCTCTGACAAACTCAGAAACTCTCAGAAGCTCTCTCACACTCTCTGACACTCTCAGAACCTCTCTGAAACACTCTGACACGCTCTGACGCTCTCTGACACTCTCTGAAACACTCAGAATCTCTCGGACACTCTCTGACACTCTCTGAAACTTTCTGACAATCTCTGACACTCTCTGAAGCTCTCTGAAACTCTCTGAAAATCTCTGACACTCTCTGATACTCTCCGACACACTCAGAAACTCTCAGAAAGGCTCTGATACTCTCCGACACTCACAGACACTCTCCGAAATTCTCTGACACTCTCTGAAACTCTTTGACACTCTCTTACAGTCTCTGAAACTCTCTGACGCTCTCAGAAACTCTCTGAAACTCTCTGACACGCTCTGACGCTCTCTGACACTCTCTGACACACTCAGAAACACTCGGACACTTTCTGACACTCTCTGAAACTTTCTGACAATCTCTGACACTCTCTGAAGCTCTCTGAAACTCTCTGAAAATCTCTGACGCTCTCTGACACTCTGTGATACTCTCTGACACACTCAGAAACTCTCAGAAAGTCTCTGATACTCTCCGACCCTCACATACACTCTCCAAAACTCTCTGACACTCTGTGAAGCTCTTTGACACTCTCTGACAGTCTCTGAAACTGTCTGACGCTCTCTGACACTCTCTGGCACTGTCTGAAACTCTCTGACACTCTCTGACACTCTCTGACACTCTCAGACAGTCTCGCACACTCTCTGAAACTCTCTGACACTCTCTGACACTATCAGACTCTCTCTGAAACTCTCTGAAGCTCTCTGACACTCTGTGATACACTGTGAAACTCTCTGACGCTCTCTGACACTCAGATACTCTCAGAAACTCTCCGACATTCTCTGACACTCTCTGACACTCTATGACACTCTCAGACACTCTCTGACACTCTCTGACCCTCTCTGAAACTCTCTGACACTATCTGACACTCTCTGAAACTCTTTGACACTCTCTGACACTCTCAGACAATCTCTGACACTCTCTGAAACTCTCTGAAACTCTCTGACACTCACTGAAACTCTCTGTCACTCTCTGACACTCTCTGACACTCTCAGAACCTCTCTGAAACACTCTGACACGCTCTGACGCTCTCTGACACTCTCTGACACACTCAGAAACTCTCGGACACTCTCTGACTCTCTCTGAAACTTTCTGACAATCTCTGACACTCTCTGAAGCTCTCTGAAACTCTCTGAAAATCTCTGACGCTCTCTGACACTCTCTGATACTCTCTGACACACTCAGAAACTCTCAGAAACTCTCTGATACACTCCGACACTCACAGACACTCTCCGAAACTCTCTGACACTCTCTGAAACACTTTGACACTCTCTGACAGTCTCTGAAACTCTCTGACGCTCACTGACACTCTCTGGCACTGTCTGAAACACTCTGACACTCTGTGACACTCTCTGACACTCTCTGAAAATCTCTCGCACTCTCTGACACACTCAGGAACTCTCAGACCGTCTCTGAAACTCTCTGACACTATCTGACACTCTCTGAAACTCTTTGACACTCTCTGACACTCTCAGACAATCTCTGACACTCTCTGATACTCTCTGAAACTCTCTGTCACTCTCTGACACTCTCTGACAACCTCTGAAGCTCTCTGTAACTCTCTGAAACTCTCTGACACTCTCTGAAGCTATCTGACACTCTCTGACACACTCTGCAATCTCTCTGACATTCTCTGACAGTCTGTGACACTCTCTGAAACTCTCTGACATTCTCTGACACTCTCTGACACACTCAGAAACTCTCAGAAACTCTCTGACACTCTGTGACACTCTCTGACACTCTCTGGAAATCTCTGACACTCTCTGACACACTCAGGAACTCTCAGGAACTCTCTGACAGTCTCTGACACTCTCAGACACTCTCTGAAACACTCTGACACTCTCAGACACTCTCTGAAACAATCTGAAACCCTCTGACACACTCTGAAACTCTCTGACCCTCACTGAAACACTCTGAAACTCTCAGAAACTCTCTGAAACTCTCTGATAATCCCGGACAATGTGTGACACTCTCCGAAACTCTCTGACACTCTCTGACACACTCAGAAACTCTCAGAAGCTCTCTGACACTCTCTGACACTCTCAGAAAATCTCTGAAACACTCTGACACGCTCTGACCTTCTCTGACACTCTCTGACACACTCAGAAACTCTCTGAAACTCTGATAACTCTCTGACACTCTCTGACACTCTCAGACACTCGCTGACACTCTCTGACAATCTCTAACACTCTCGGACAATCTCTGACACTCTGAAACTTTCTGACAATCTCTGACACTCTCTGACGCTCTCTGAAACTCTCTGACACTCTGTGACACTCTCTGAAACTCTCTGACACTATCTGACACTCTCTGAAACTTTCTGACACTCTCAGAAGCTCTCAGAAACTCTCTGAAACTCTCTGACACTCTCTGACACACTCTGAAACTCTCTGACACTCTCTGAAACACTCAAAAACTCTCAGAAGCTCTCTGACACTCGCTGACACTCTCTATCTCTCTCTGACTCTCTCTGACACTCTCTGAAACTCTCTGAAACTCTGTGAAACTCTCAGAAACTCTCAGAAAATGTCTGCAATTCTCTGAAACTGTCTGACACTCTCTGACAATCTCTGACACTCTGTGACACTCTCTGACACTCTCTGAAAATCTCTGACACTCTCTGACACACTCAGGAACTCTCAGGAACTCTCTGACACTCTCAGACACTCTCTGAAACACTCTGACACTCTCAGACACTCTCTGAAACAATCTGAAACCCTCTGACACACTCTGAAACTCTCTGACCCTCACTGAAACTCTCTGAAACTCTCAGAAACTCTCTGAAACACTCTGACACAGTCTGGCGCTCTCAGAAACTCTCTCAAACTGTCTGAAACTCTCTGAAACTCTCTGATACTCCCGGACAATCTGTGACACTCTCCGAAACTCTCTGATACTCTCTGACACACTCAGAAACTCTCAGAAGCTCTCTGACACTCTCTGACACTCTCAGAAAATCTCTGAAACACTCTGACACGCTCTGACGCTCTCTGACACTCTCTGACACACAATCAGAAACACTCTGAAACTCTGATAACTCTCTGACACACTCTGACACTCTCAGACACTCGCTGACACTGTCTGACAATCTCTAACACTCTCGGACAATCTCTGACACTCTGAAACTTTCTGACAATCTCTGACACTCTCTGACGCTCTCTGAAACTCTCTGAAACTCTCTGACACTCTCTGAAAGTCTTTGACACTCTCTGACACTCTCTGAAACTCTCTGACACTCTCTGACACTCACTGACACTCTCTGAAACTCTTTGACACTCTTTGACACTCTCAGGCAATGTCTGAAACTTTCTGAAACTCTCTGACACTCTGACACTCTCTGAAGCTCTCTGAAACTCTCTGACACTCTCTGAAACTCACTGACACTATCTGACACTCTCTGACAACCTCTGAAGCTCTCTGTAACTCTCTGAAACTCTCTGACACTCTCTGAAGCTCTCTGACACTCTCTGACACACTCTGCAATCTCTCTGACATTCTCTGACAGTCTGTGACACTCTCTGAAACTCTCTGACATTCTCTGACACTCTCTGACACACTCAGAAACTCTCAGAAACTCTCTGAAACTCTGTGAAACTCTCTGACACTCTCTGACAATCTCTGACACTCTGTGACACTCTCTGACACTCTCTGGAAATCTCTGACACTCTCTGACACACTCAGGAACTCTCAGGAACTCTCTGATACTCTCTGACACTCTCAGACACTCTCTGAAACACTCTGACACGCTCAGACACTCTCTGAAACAATCTGAAACCCTCTGACACACTCTGAAACTCTCTGACCCTCACTGAAACACTCTGAAACTCTAAGAAACTCTCTGAAACTCTCTGATAATCCCGGACAATCTGTGACACTCTCCGAAACTCTCTGACACTCTCTGACACACTCAGAAACTCTCAGAAGCTCTCTGACACTCTCTGACACTCTCAGAAAATCTCTGAAACACTCTGACACGCTCTGACGCTCTCTGACACTCTCTGACACACTCAGAAACTCTCTGAAACTCTGATAACTCTCTGACACACTCTGACACTCTCAGACACTCGCTGACACTGTCTGACAATCTCTAACACTCTCGGACAATCTCTGACACTCTGAAACTTTCTGACAATCTCTGACACTCTCTGACGCTCTCTGAAACTCTCTGACACTCTCTGAAACTCTTTGACACTCTCTGACACTATCTGAAACTCTCTGACACTCTCTGACACTCAATAACACTCTCTGAAACTCTTTGACACACTTTGACACTCTCAGGCAATGTCTGAAACTTTCTGAAACTCTCTGACACTCTCTGAAAATCTCTGACACTCTCTGACACTCTCTGAAGCTCTCTGAAACTCTCTGACACTCTGTGACACTCTCTGAAACTCTCTGACACTCTGTGACACTCTCTGAAACTCTCTGAAACTCTCTGACACTCTCAGAAGCTCTCAGAAACTCTCTGAAACTCTCTGAAACTCTCTGACACTCTGTGACACACTCTGAAACTATCTGACACTCTCTGAAACACTCAAAAACTCTCAGAAGCTCTCTGACACTCGCTGACACTCTCTATCTCTCTCTGACTCTCTCTGACACTCTCTGAAACTCTCTGAAACTCTGTGAAACTCTCAGAAACTCTCAGAAAATGTCTGAAATTCTCTGAAACTCTCTGACACTCTCTGACAATCTCTGACACTCTGTGACACTCTCTGACACTCTCTGAAAATCTCTGACACTCTCTGACACACTCAGGAACTCTCAGGAACTCTCAGGAACTCTCTGACACTCTCTGACACTCTCAGACACACTCTGAAACTCTCTGACACTCTCAGACACACTCTGAAACTCTCTGACCCTCACTGAAACTCTCTGAAACTCTCAGAAACTCTCTGAAACTCTCTGACACTCTCTGACACTCTCTGAAACTCTCTGACACTGTCTGACACTCTCAGAAACTCTCTCAAACTGTCTGAAATTCTCTGAAACTCTCTGACACTCTCTGAAAATCTGTGACACTCTCCGAAACTCTCGGACACTCTCTGACACTCTCTGACAAACTCAGAAACTCTCAGCAGCTCTCTGAAACTCTCTGACACTCTCAGAACCTCTCTGAAACACTCTGACACGCTCTGACGCTCTCTGACACTCTCTGAAACACTCAGAATCTCTCGGACACTCTCTGACACTCTCTGAAACTTTCTGACACTCTCTGACACTCTCTGACATCTCTGAAACTCTCTGACACTGTCTGACACTCTCAGAAAATCTCTCAAACTGTCTGAAATTCTCTGAAACTCTCTGACGCTCCCTGACAGTCTGTGACACTCTCCGAAACTCTCGGACACTCTCTGACACTCTCTGACAAACTCAGAAACTCTCAGAAGCTCTCTGACTCTGTCTGACACTCTCAGAACATCTCTGAAACACTCTGACACGCTCTGACGCTCTCTGACACTCTCTGAAACACTCAGAGTCTCTCGGACACTCTCTGACACTCTGAAACTTTCTGACAATCTCTGACACTCTCTGAAGCTCTCTGAAACTCTCTGAAAATCTCTGACGCTCTCTGACACTCTCTGATACTCTCTGACACACTCAGAAACTCTCAGAAACTCTCTGATACTCTCCGACACTCACAGACACTCTCCGAAACTCTCTGACACTCTCTGAAACTCTTTGACACTCTCTGACACTCTCTGAAACTCTCTGACACTCTCTGACACTCTCTGAAACTCTTTGACACTCTTTGACACTCTCAGGCAATGTCTGAAACTCTCTGAAACTCTCTGACACTCTCTGAAACTCTCTGAAAATCTCTGACACTCTCTGACACTCTCTGAAGCTCTCTGAAACTCTCTGACACTCTGTGACACTCTCTGAAACTCTCTGACACTATCTGACACTCTCTGAAACTTTCTGACACTCTCTGAAACTCTCTGAAACTCTCTGACACTCTCAGAAGCTCTCAGAAACTCTCTGAAACTCTCTGAAACTCTGTGACTCTCTGTGACACTCTCTGAAACTATCTGACACTCTCTGAAACACTCAAAAACTCTCAGAAACTCTGTGACACGCGCTGACACTCTCTATCTATCTCTGACTCTCTCTGACACTCTCTGAAACTCTCTGAAACTCTGTGAAACTCTCAGAAACTCTCAGAAAATGTCTGACACTCTCTGACAATCAATGACACTCTCTGACACTCCCTATCACTCTATATCACTCTCTGACACGCTCTATCACTCTCTATCACTCTCTATCACTCTCTGACACTCTCTATCACTCTCTATCACTCTCTATCACTCTCTGAAACTCCCTAACACTCTCTAACACTCTCTGACACTCTCTGGCACTCTCAGACACTCTCTATCACTCTCTGACACTCTCTATCACTCTCTGACACTCTCTGACACTCTCAGACACTCTCAGACACTCTCTATCACTCTCTGACACTCTCTATCACACTCTATCACTCTCTATCACTTTCTGACACTCTCTGACATTCTCAATCACTCTCTGAAACTCTCTGACACTCTCTGACACTCAATGACACTCTCTGACACTCCCTATCACTCTCTATCACTCTCTGACACTCTCTGACACTCTCTGACACTCTCAGACGCTCTCTATCACTCTCTATCACTCTCTAACACTCTCTAACGCTCTCGATCACTCTCTGACACTCTCTGACACTCTCAGACACTCTCTAATACTCTTTATCACTCTCTGGCACTCTCTGACAGTCTCTGACACTCTCAGACACATTCAATCAATTTCTATCACTCTCTGACACTCTTTGACACTCTCTATCACTCTTTGACACTCTCTGACACTATCACTCTCTATTATTCTCTGTCACACTCTGACACTCTCTGACTCTCTCTATCACTCTCTAGCACTCTCTGACACTCTCTGACACACTCAGACACGCTCCATCACACTCTATCACTCTCTGACACACTCTATCACTCTCTGACACTCTCTGACACTCTATATCACTCTCTGTCACTCTCTGAAACTCTCTGACACTCTCTGACACTCAATGAAAATCTCTGACATTCCCTATCACTCGCTATCACTCTCTGACACTCTCTGACACTCTCAGACACTCCCTATCACTCTCTATCACTCTCTGACACTGTCTATCACTCTCTATCACTCTCTGACACTTTCTGACACACTCTGACACTCTCAGACACTCTCTATCACTCTCTATCACTCTCTGACACTCTCTATCACTCTCTATCACTATCTGACACTCTCGGACACTCTCAATCACTCTCTGAATCGCTCTGACACTCTCTGACACTCAATGACACTCTCTGACTCTCCCTATCACTCTCTATCACTCTCTGACACTCTCAGACACTCACGATCACTCTCTATCACTCTCTGAGACTCTCTATCACTCTCTATCAATCTCTGACGCTCTCTTTCACTCTCTGAAACTCTCTGACACTCTCTGACACTCACTGACACACTCTGACACTCCCTATCACTCTTAACCACTCTCTGACGCTCAGTATCACTCGATATCACTCTCTGACACTCTCTATCACTCTCTGAAACTCTCTGACACTCTCTGACAATCAATGACACACTCTGACACTCCCGATCACACTTAACCACTCTCTGCCACTCACTATCACTCTATATCACTCTCTGACACGCTCTATCACTCTCTATCACTCTATGACACTCTCTGACACTCTCTATCACTCTCTATCACTCTTTGACACTCTCTGACACACTCAGATACTCTCTATCTCTCTCTATCTCTCTCTGACACACTCTGGCAGTCTCTGACACTCTCAGACACTCTCTGACACTCTCTGAAACTCTCTGACACTCTCTGAAACTCTCTATCACTCTCTATCACGCTCTGGCACTCTCTGACACTCTCTGACACACTCTGACACACTCTGACAGTCTCAGACTGTCTCTATCACTCTCTGACACACTCTGACAATCTCTGACACTCTCAGACACTCTCAGACACTCTCAGACACTCTCAGACACTCTATATCACTCTCTGACACTCGCAGACACTCTCTGTCACCCGCAGAAACCTCAGACAGTCTCTGTCACTCTCTGACACTCTCTGACACTCTCTGACACTCTCTGACACTCTCTGACGCTCTCTTACACTCTCTAACGCTCTCTATCACTCTGTGACACTCTCTGACACTCGCGATCACTCTCTATCACTCTCTGACACACTCAGACACGCTCTATCACACTCTATCACGCTCAGACACTCTCTGACAATCTCAGACAGTCTCAATCACTCTCTGACACTCTCTATCATTCTGCATCACTCTCTGACACTCTCTATCACTCTCTGACACTCTCTGACACTCTCAGACACTCTCTGACACTCTCAGACACTCACAATCACTCTCTGACTCTCTCTGACACTCTCAGACACTCTCTTTCACTCTCAGACACTCTCCGTCACTCTCTGACACTCTCTGACACTCTCAGACACTCTCTGACACTCAATGACACTCTCTGACTCTCCCTATCACTCTCGATCACTCTCTGACACTCTCAGACACTCACTATCACTCTCTATCACTCTCTGACACTCTCTATCACTCTCTATCAATCTCTGACACTCTCTTTCACTCTCTGAAACTCTCTGACACTCCCTATCACTCTTAACCACTCTCTGACACTGACTATCACTCTATATCGCTCTCTGACACTCTCTGTCACTCTCTGAAACTCTCTGACACTATCTGACACTCTCTGAAACTTTCTGACACTCTCTGAAACTCTCTGAAACTCTCTGACACTCTCAGAAGCTCTCAGAAACTCTCTGAAACTCTCAGACACTCTGTGACACTCTCTGAAACTATCTGACACTCTCTGAAACACTCAAAAACTCTCAGAAACTCTGTGACACTCGCTGGCACTCTCTATCTCTCTCTGACTCTCTCTGACGCTCTCTGAAACTCTCTGAAACTCTCTGAAAATGTCTGAAATTCTCTGAAACTCTCTGACACTCTCTGACAATCTCTGACACTCTGTGACACTCTCTGACACTCTCTGAAAATCTCTGACACTCTCTGACACACTCAGGAACTCTCAGGAACTCTCTGACACTCTCTGACACTCTCAGACACTCTCTGAAACACTCTGACACTCTCAGACACTCTCTGAAACAATCTGAAACCCTCTGACACTCTCAGAAGCTCTCAGAAACTCTCTGAAACTCTCTGAAACTCTCAGACACTCTGTGACACTCGCTGACACTCTATCTCTCTCTGACTCTCTCTGACGCTCTCTGAAACTCTCTGAAACTCTGTGAAACTCTCAGAAACTCTCAGAAAATGTCTGAAATTCTCTGAAACTCTCTGACACTCTCTGACACTCTGTGACACTCTCTGACACTCTCTGAAAATCTCTGACACTCTCTGACACACTCAGGAACTCTCAGGAACTCTCTGACACTCTCTGACACTCTCAGACACTCTCTGAAACACTCTGACACTCTCAGACACTCTCTGAAACAATCTGAAACCCTCTGACACACTCTGAAACTCTCTGACCCTCACTGAAACTCTCTGAAACTCTCAGAAACTCTCTGAAACTTTCTGACACTCTCTGACACTCTCTGACATCTCTGAAACTCTCTGACACTGTCTGACACTCTCAGAAAATCTCTCAAACTGTCTGAAATTCTCTGAAACTCTCTGACGCTCCCTGACAGTCTGTGACACTCTCCGAAAATCTCGGACACTCTCTGACACTCTCTGACAAACTCAGAAACTCTCAGAAGCTCTCTGACACTGTCTGACACTCTCAGAACCTCTCTGAAACACTCTGACACGCTCTGACGCTCTCTGACACTCTCTGAAACACTCAGAGTCTCTCGGACACTCTCTGACACTCTCTGAAACTTTCTGACAATCTCTGACACTCTCTGATACTCTCTGACACACTCAGAAACTCTCAGAAACTCTCTGATACTCTCCGACACTCACAGACACTCTCCGAAACTCTCTGACACTCTCTGAAACTCTTTGACACTCTCTGACACTCTCTGAAACTCTCTGACACTCTCTGACACTCTCTGAAACTCTTTGACACTCTTTGACACTCTCAGGCAATGTCTGAAACTCTCTGAAACTCTCTGACACTCTCTGAAACTCTCTGAAAATCTCTGACACTCTCTGACACTCTCTGAAGCTCTCTGAAACTCTCTGACACTCTGTGACACTCTCTGAAACTCTCTGACACTATCTGACACTCTCTGAAACTTTCTGACACTCTCTGAAACTCTCTGAAACTCTCTGACACTCTCAGAAGCTCTCAGAAACTCTCTGAAACTCTCTGAAACTCTGTGACACTCTGTGACACTCTCTGAAACTATCTGACACTCTCTGAAACACTCAAAAACTCTCAGAAACTCTGTGACACGCGCTGACACTCTCTATCTATCTCTGACTCTCTCTGAAACTCTCTGAAACTCTGTGAAACTCTCAGAAACTCTCAGAAAATGTCTGACACTCTCTGACAATCAATGACACTCTCTGACACTCCCTATCACTCTATATCACTCTCTGACACGCTCTATCACTCTCTATCACTCTCTATCACTCTCTGACACTCTCTATCACTCTCTATCACTCTCTATCACTCTCTGAAACTCCCTAACACTCTCTAACACTCTCTGACACTCTCTGGCACTCTCAGACACTCTCTATCACTCTCTGACACTCTCTATCACTCTCTGACACTCTCTGACACTCTCTGACACTCTCAGACACTCTCAGACACTCTCTATCACTCTCTGACACTCTCTATCACACTCTATCACTCTCTATCACTTTCTGACACTCTCTGACATTCTCAATCACTCTCTGAAACTCTCTGACACTCTCTGACACTCAATGACACTCTCTGACACTCCCTATCACTCTCTATCACTCTCTGACACTCTCTGACACTCTCTGACACTCTCAGACGCTCTCCATCACTCTCTATCACTCTCTAACGCTCTCGATCACTCTCTGACACTCTCTGACACTCTCAGACACTCTCTAATACTCTTTATCACTCTCTGGCACTCTCTGACAGTCTCTGACACTCTCAGACACATTCAATCAATTTCTATCACTCTCTGACACTCTTTGACACTCTCTATCACTCTTTGACACTCTCTGACACTATCACTCTCTATTATTCTCTGTCACACTCTGACACTCTCTGACACTCTCTATCACTCTCTGACACTCTCTGACTCTCTCTATCACTCTCTATCACTCTCTGACACTCTCTGACACACTCAGACACGCTCCATCACACTCTATCACTCTCTGACACACTCTATCACTCTCTGACACTCTCTGACACTCTATATCACTCTATGTCACTCTCTGAAACTCTCTGACACTCTCTGACACTCAATGAAAATCTCTGACATTCCCTATCACTCGCTATCACTCTCTGACACTCTCTGACACTCTCTGACACTCTCAGACACTCCCTATCACTCTCTATCACTCTCTGACACTGTCTATCACTCTCTATCACTCTCTGACACTCTCTGACACACTCTGACACTCTCAGACACTCTCTATCACTCTCTATCACTCTCTGACACTCTCTATCACTCTCTATCACTATCTGACACTCTCGGACACTCTCAATCACTCTCTGAATCGCTCTGACACTCTCTGACACTCAATGACACTCTCTGACACTCCCTATCACTCTCTATCACTCTCTGACACTCTCTGACACTCTCTGACACTCTCAGACGCTCTCTATCACTCTCTATCACTCTCTAACACTCTCTAACGCTCTCGATCACTCTCTGACACTCTCTGACACTCTCAGACACTCTCTAATACTCTTTATCACTCTCTGGCACTCTCTGACAGTCTCTGACACTCTCAGACACATTCAATCAATTTCTATCACTCTCTGACACTCTTTGACACTCTCTATCACTCTTTGACACTCTCTGACACTATCACTCTCTATTATTCTCTGTCACACTCTGACACTCTCTGACACTCTCTATCACTCTCTGACACTCTCTGACTCTCTCTATCACTCTCTATCACTCTCTGACACTCTCTGACACACTCAGACACGCTCCATCACACTCTATCACTCTCTGACACACTCTATCACTCTCTGACACTCTCTGACACTCTATATCACTCTATGTCACTCTCTGAAACTCTCTGACACTCTCTGACACTCAATGAAAATCTCTGACATTCCCTATCACTCGCTATCACTCTCTGACACTCTCTGACACTCTCTGACACTCTCAGACACTCCCTATCACTCTCTATCACTCTCTGACACTGTCTATCACTCTCTATCACTCTCTGACACTCTCTGACACACTCTGACACTCTCAGACACTCTCTATCACTCTCTATCACTCTCTGACACTCTCTATCACTCTCTATCACTATCTGACACTCTCGGACACTCTCAATCACTCTCTGAATCGCTCTGACACTCTCTGACACTCAATGACACTCTCTGACTCTCCCTATCACTCTCTATCACTCTCTGACACTCTCAGACACTCACGATCACTCTCTATCACTCTCTGAGACTCTCTATCACTCTCTATCAATCTCTGACGCTCTCTTTCACTCTCTGAAACTCTCTGACACTCTCTGACACTCACTGACACACTCTGACACTCCCTATCACTCTTAACCACTCTCTGACGCTCAGTACCACTCGATATCACTCTCTGACACTCTCTATCACTCTCTGAAACTCTCTGACACTCTCTGACAATCAATGACACACTCTGACACTCCCGATCACACTTAACCACTTTCTGCCACTCACTATCACTCTATATCACTCTCTGACACGCTCTATCACTCTCTATCACTCTATGACACTCTCTGACACTCTCTATCACTCTCTATCACTCTTTGACACTCTCTGACACACTCAGATACTCTCTATCTCTCTCTATCTCTCTCTGACACACTCTGGCAGTCTCTGACACTCTCAGACACTCTCTGACACTCTCTGACACTCTCTGACACTCTCTGAACCTCTCTATCACTCTCTATCACGCTCTGGCACTCTCTGACACTCTCTGACACACTCTGACAGTCTCAGACTCTCTCTATCACTCTCTGACACACTCTGACAATCTCTGACACTCTCAGACACTCTCAGACACTCTATATCACTCTCTGACACTCGCAGACACTCTCTGTCACCCGCAGAAACCTCAGACAGTCTCTGTCACTCTCTGACACTCTCTGACACTCTCTGACACTCTCTGACACTCTCTGACGCTCTCTTACACTCTCTAACGCTCTCTATCACTCTGTGACACTCTCTGACACTCGCGATCACTCTCTATCACTCTCTGACACACTCAGACACGCTCTATCACACTCTATCACGCTCAGACACTCTCTGACACTCTCAGACAGTCTCAATCACTCTCTATCATTCTGCATCACTCTCTGACACTCTCTATCACTCTCTGACACTCTCTGACACTCTCAGACACTCTCTGACACTCTCAGACACTCACAATCACTCTCTGACTCTCTCTGACACTCTCAGACACTCTCTTTCACTCTCAGACACTCTCCGTCACTCTCTGACACTCTCTGACACTCTCTGACACTCTCAGACACTCTCTGACACTCAATGACACTCTCTATCACTCCCTATCAATCTCTGACACTCTCTTTCACTCTCTGAAACTCTCTGACACTCTCTTTCACTCTCTGAAACTCTCTGACACTCCCTATCACTGTTAACCACTCTCTGACACTCACTATCACTCTATATCGCTCTCTGACACTCTCTGTCACTCTCTGAAACTCTCTGACACTATCTGACACTCTCTGAAACTTTCTGACACTCTCTGAAACTCTCTGAAACTCTCTGACACTCTCAGAAGCTCTCAGAAACTCTCTGAAACTCTCTGAAACTCTCAGACACTCTGTGACACTCTCTGAAACTATCTGACACTCTCTGAAACACTCAAAAACTCTCAGAAACTCTGTGACACTCGCTGACACTCTATCTCTCTCTGACTCTCTCTGACGCTCTCTGAAACTCTCTGAAACTCTGTGAAACTCTCAGAAACTCTCAGAAAATGTCTGAAATTCTCTGAAACTCTCTGACACTCTCTGACACTCTCTGACAATCTCTGACACTCTGTGACACTCTCTGACACTCTCTGAAAATCTCTGACACTCTCTGACACACTCAGGAACTCTCAGGAACTCTCTGACACTCTCTGACACTCTCAGACACTCTCTGAAACACTCTGACACTCTCAGACACTCTCTGAAACAATCTGAAACCCTCTGACACACTCTGAAACTCTCTGACCCTCACTGAAACTCTCTGAAACTCTCAGAAACTCTCTGAAACTTTCTGACACTCTCTGACACTCTCTGACATCTCTGAAACTCTCTGACACTGTCTGACACTCTCAGAAAATCTCTCAAACTGTCTGAAATTCTCTGAAACTCTCTGACGCTCCCTGACAGTCTGTGACACTCTCCGAAAATCTCGGACACTCTCTGACACTCTCTGACAAACTCAGAAACTCTCAGAAGCTCTCTGACACTGTCTGACACTCTCAGAACCTCTCTGAAACACTCTGACACGCTCTGACGCTCTCTGACACTCTCTGAAACACTCAGAGTCTCTCGGACACTCTCTGACACTCTCTGAAACTTTCTGACAATCTCTGACACTCTCTGAAGCTCTCTGAAACTCTCTCAAAATCTCTGACGCTCTCTGACACTCTCTGATACTCTCTGACACACTCAGAAACTCTCAGAAACTCTCTGATACTCTCCGACACTCACAGACACTCTCCGAAACTCTCTGACACTCTCTGAAACTCTTTGACACTCTCTGACACTCTCTGAAACTCTCTGACACTCTCTGACACTCTCTGAAACTCTTTGACACTCTTTGACACTCTCAGGCAATGTCTGAAACTCTCTGAAACTCTCTGAAACTCTCTGAAAATCTCTGACACTCTCTGACACTCTCTGAAGCTCTCTGAAACTCTCTGACACTCTGTGACACTCTCTGAAACTCTCTGACACCATCTGACACTCTCTGAAACTTTCTGACACTCTCTGAAACTCTCTGAAACTCTCTGACACTCTCAGAAGCTCTCAGAAACTCTCTGAAACTCTCTGAAACTCTGTGACACTCTGTGACACTCTCTGAAACTATCTGACACTCTCTGAAACACTCAAAAACTCTCAGAAACTCTGTGACACGCGCTGACACTCTCTATCTATCTCTGACTCTCTCTGACACTCTCTGAAACTCTCTGAAACTCTGTGAAACTCTCAGAAACTCTCAGAAAATGTCTGACACTCTCTGACAATCAATGACACTCTCTGACACTCCCTATCACTCTATATCACTCTCTGACACGCTCTATCACTCTCTATCACTCTCTATCACTCTCTGACACTCTCTATCACTCTCTATCACTCTCTATCACACTCTGAAACTCCCTAACACTCTCTAACACTCTCTGACACTCTCTGGCACTCTCAGACACTCTCTATCACTCTCTGACACTCTCTATCACTCTCTGACACTCTCTGACACTCTCTGACACTCTCAGACACTCTCAGACACTCTCAATCACTCTCTGAAACTCTCTGACACTCTCTGACACTCAATGACACTCTCTGACACTCCCTATCACTCTCTATCACTCTCTGACACTCTCTGACACTCTCTGACACTCTCAGACGCTCTCTATCACTCTCTATCACTCTCTAACACTCTCTAACGCTCTCGATCACTCTCTGACACTCTCTGACACTCTCAGACACTCTCTAATACTCTTTATCACTCTCTGGCACTCTCTGACAGTCTCTGACACTCTCAGACACATTCAATCAATTTCTAGCACTCTCTGACACTCTTTGACACTCTCTATCACTCTTTGACACTCTCTGACACTATCACTCTCTATTATTCTCTGTCACACTCTGACACTCTCTGACACTCTCTATCACTCTCTGACACTCTCTGACTCTCTCTATCACTCTCTATCACTCTCTGACACTCTCTGACACACTCAGACACGCTCCATCACACTCTATCACTCTCTGACACACTCTATCACTCTCTGACACTCTCTGACACTCTATATCACTCTATGTCACTCTCTGAAACTCTCTGACACTCCCTGACACTCAATGAAAATCTCTGACATTCCCTATCACTCGCTATCACTCTCTGACACTCTCTGACACTCTCAGACACTCCCTATCACTCTCTATCACTCTCTGACACTGTCTATCACTCTCTATCACTCTCTGACACTCTCTGACACACTCTGACACTCTCAGACATTCTCTATCACTCTCTATCACTCTCTGACACTCTCTATCACTCTCTATCACTATCTGACACTCTCGGACACTCTCAATCACTCTCTGAATCGCTCTGACACTCTCTGACACTCAATGACACTCTCTGACTCTCCCTATCACTCTCTATCACTCTCTGACACTCTCAGACACTCACGATCACTCTCTATCACTCTCTGAGACTCTCTATCACTCTCTATCAATCTCTGACGCTCTCTTTCACTCTCTGAAACTCTCTGACACTCTCTGACACTCACTGACACACTCTGACACTCCCTATCACTCTTAACCACTCTCTGACGCTCAGTACCACTCGATATCACTCTCTGACACTCTCTATCACTCTCTGAAACTCTCTGACACTCTCTGACAATCAATGACACACTCTGACACTCCCGATCACACTTAACCACTTTCTGCCACTCACTATCACTCTATATCACTCTCTGACACGCTCTATCACTCTCTATCACTCTATGACACTCTCTGACACTCTCTATCACTCTCTATCACTCTTTGACACTCTCTGACACACTCAGATACTCTCTATCTCTCTCTATCTCTCTCTGACACACTCTGGCAGTCTCTGACACTCTCAGACACTCTCTGACACTCTCTGACACTCTCTGAACCTCTCTATCACTCTCTATCACGCTCTGGCACTCTCTGACACTCTCTGACACACTCTGACACACTCTGACAGTCTCAGACTCTCTCTATCACTCTCTGACACACTCTGACAATCTCTGACACTCTCAGACACTCTCAGACACTCTATATCACTCTCTGACACTCGCAGACACTCTCTGTCACCCGCAGAAACCTCAGACAGTCTCTGTCACTCTCTGACACTCTCTGACACTCTCTGACACTCTCTGACACTCTCTGACGCTCTCTTACACTCTCTAACGCTCTCTATCACTCTGTGACACTCTCTGACACTCGCGATCACTCTCTATCACTCTCTGACACACTCAGACACGCTCTATCACACTCTATCACGCTCAGACACTCTCTGACACTCTCAGACAGTCTCAATCACTCTCTATCATTCTGCATCACTCTCTGACACTCTCTATCACTCTCTGACACTCTCTGACACTCTCAGACACTCTCTGACACTCTCAGACACTCACAATCACTCTCTGACTCTCTCTGACACTCTCAGACACTCTCTTTCACTCTCAGACACTCTCCGTCACTCTCTGACACTCTCTGACACTCTCTGACACTCTCAGACACTCTCTGACACTCAATGACACTCTCTATCACTCTCTATCAATCTCTGACACTCTCTTTCACTCTCTGAAACTCTCTGACACTCTCTTTCACTCTCTGAAACTCTCTGACACTCCCTATCACTGTTAACCACTCTCTGACACTCACTATCACTCTATATCGCTCTCTGACACTCTCTGTCACTCTCTGAAACTCTCTGACACTTTCTGACACTCTCTGAAACTTTCTGACACTCTCTGAAACTCTCTGAAACTCTCTGACACTCTCAGAAGCTCTCAGAAACTCTCTGAAACTCTCTGAAACTCTCAGACACTCTGTGACACTCTCTGAAACTATCTGACACTCTCTGAAACACTCAAAAACTCTCAGAAACTCTGTGACACTCGCTGACACTCTATCTCTCTCTGACTCTCTCTGACGCTCTCTGAAACTCTCTGAAACTCTGTGAAACTCTCAGAAACTCTCAGAAAATGTCTGAAATTCTCTGAAACTCTCTGACACTCTCTGACACTCTCTGACAATCTCTGACACTCTGTGACACTCTCTGACACTCTCTGAAAATCTCTGACACTCTCTGACACACTCAGGAACTCTCAGGAACTCTCTGACACTCTCTGACACTCTCAGACACTCTCTGAAACACTCTGACACTCTCAGACACTCTCTGAAACAATCTGAAACCCTCTGACACACTCTGAAACTCTCTGACCCTCACTGAAACTCTCTGAAACTCTCAGAAACTCTCTGAAACTTTCTGACACTCTCTGACACTCTCTGACATCTCTGAAACTCTCTGACACTGTCTGACACTCTCAGAAAATCTCTCAAACTGTCTGAAATTCTCTGAAACTCTCTGACGCTCCCTGACAGTCTGTGACACTATCTGACACTCTCTGAAACACTCAAAAACTCTCAGAAACTCTGTGACACTCGCTGACACTCTATCTCTCTCTGACTCTCTCTGACGCTCTCTGAAACTCTCTGAAACTCTGTGAAACTCTCAGAAACTCTCAGAAAATGTCTGAAATTCTCTGAAACTCTCTGACACTCTCTGACACTCTCTGACAATCTCTGACACTCTGTGACACTCTCTGACACTCTCTGAAAATCTCTGACACTCTCTGACACACTCAGGAACTCTCAGGAACTCTCTGACACTCTCTGACACTCTCAGACACTCTCTGAAACACTCTGACACTCTCAGACACTCTCTGAAACAATCTGAAACCCTCTGACACACTCTGAAACTCTCTGACCCTCACTGAAACTCTCTGAAACTCTCAGAAACTCTCTGAAACTTTCTGACACTCTCTGACACTCTCTGACATCTCTGAAACTCTCTGACACTGTCTGACACTCTCAGAAAATCTCTCAAACTGTCTGAAATTCTCTGAAACTCTCTGACGCTCCCTGACAGTCTGTGACACTCTCCGAAAATCTCGGACACTCTCTGACACTCTCTGACAAACTCAGAAACTCTCAGAAGCTCTCTGACACTGTCTGACACTCTCAGAACCTCTCTGAAACACTCTGACACGCTCTGACGCTCTCTGACACTCTCTGAAACACTCAGAGTCTCTCGGACACTCTCTGATCTCTCTGAAACTTTCTGACAATCTCTGACACTCTCTGATACTCTCTGACACACTCAGAAACTCTCAGAAACTCTCTGATACTCTCCGACACTCACAGACACTCTCCGAAACTCTCTGACACTCTCTGAAACTCTTTGACACTCTCTGACACTCTCTGAAACTCTCTGACACTCTCTGACACTCTCTGAAACTCTTTGACACTCTTTGACACTCTCAGGCAATGTCTGAAACTCTCTGAAACTCTCTGACACTCTCTGAAACTCTCTGAAAATCTCTGACACTCTCTGACACTCTCTGAAGCTCTCTGAAACTCTCTGACACTCTGTGACACTCTCTGAAACTCTCTGACACTATCTGACACTCTCTGAAACTTTCTGACACTCTCTGAAACTCTCTGAAACTCTCTGACACTCTCAGAAGCTCTCAGAAACTCTCTGAAACTCTCTGAAACTCTGTGACACTCTGTGACACTCTCTGAAACTATCTGACACTCTCTGAAACACTCAAAAACTCTCAGAAACTCTGTGACACGCGCTGACACTCTCTATCTATCTCTGACTCTCTCTGAAACTCTCTGAAACTCTGTGAAACTCTCAGAAACTCTCAGAAAATGTCTGACACTCTCTGACAATCAATGACACTCTCTGACACTCCCTATCACTCTATATCACTCTCTGACACGCTCTATCACTCTCTATCACTCTCTATCACTCTCTGACACTCTCTATCACTCTCTATCACTCTCTATCACTCTCTGAAACTCCCTAACACTCTCTAACACTCTCTGACACTCTCTGGCACTCTCAGACACTCTCTATCACTCTCTGACACTCTCTATCACTCTCTGACACTCTCTGACACTCTCTGACACTCTCAGACACTCTCAGACACTCTCTATCACTCTCTGACACTCTCTATCACACTCTATCACTCTCTATCACTTTCTGACACTCTCTGACATTCTCAATCACTCTCTGAAACTCTCTGACACTCTCTGACACTCAATGACACTCTCTGACACTCCCTATCACTCTCTATCACTCTCTGACACTCTCTGACACTCTCTGACACTCTCAGACGCTCTCCATCACTCTCTATCACTCTCTAACGCTCTCGATCACTCTCTGACACTCTCTGACACTCTCAGACACTCTCTAATACTCTTTATCACTCTCTGGCACTCTCTGACAGTCTCTGACACTCTCAGACACATTCAATCAATTTCTATCACTCTCTGACACTCTTTGACACTCTCTATCACTCTTTGACACTCTCTGACACTATCACTCTCTATTATTCTCTGTCACACTCTGACACTCTCTGACACTCTCTATCACTCTCTGACACTCTCTGACTCTCTCTATCACTCTCTATCACTCTCTGACACTCTCTGACACACTCAGACACGCTCCATCACACTCTATCACTCTCTGACACACTCTATCACTCTCTGACACTCTCTGACACTCTATATCACTCTATGTCACTCTCTGAAACTCTCTGACACTCTCTGACACTCAATGAAAATCTCTGACATTCCCTATCACTCGCTATCACTCTCTGACACTCTCTGACACTCTCTGACACTCTCAGACACTCCCTATCACTCTCTATCACTCTCTGACACTGTCTATCACTCTCTATCACTCTCTGACACTCTCTGACACACTCTGACACTCTCAGACACTCTCTATCACTCTCTATCACTCTCTGACACTCTCTATCACTCTCTATCACTATCTGACACTCTCGGACACTCTCAATCACTCTCTGAATCGCACTGACACTCTCTGACACTCAATGACACTCTCTGACACTCCCTATCACTCTCTATCACTCTCTGACACTCTCTGACACTCTCTGACACTCTCAGACGCTCTCTATCACTCTCTATCACTCTCTAACACTCTCTAACGCTCTCGATCACTCTCTGACACTCTCTGACACTCTCAGACACTCTCTAATACTCTTTATCACTCTCTGGCACTCTCTGACAGTCTCTGACACTCTCAGACACATTCAATCAATTTCTATCACTCTCTGACACTCTTTGACACTCTCTATCACTCTTTGACACTCTCTGACACTATCACTCTCTATTATTCTCTGTCACACTCTGACACTCTCTGACACTCTCTATCACTCTCTGACACTCTCTGACTCTCTCTATCACTCTCTATCACTCTCTGACACTCTCTGACACACTCAGACACGCTCCATCACACTCTATCACTCTCTGACACACTCTATCACTCTCTGACACTCTCTGACACTCTATATCACTCTATGTCACTCTCTGAAACTCTCTGACACTCTCTGACACTCAATGAAAATCTCTGACATTCCCTATCACTCGCTATCACTCTCTGACACTCTCTGACACTCTCTGACACTCTCAGACACTCCCTATCACTCTCTATCACTCTCTGACACTGTCTATCACTCTCTATCACTCTCTGACACTCTCTGACACACTCTGACACTCTCAGACACTCTCTATCACTCTCTATCACTCTCTGACACTCTCTATCACTCTCTATCACTATCTGACACTCTCGGACACTCTCAATCACTCTCTGAATCGCTCTGACACTCTCTGACACTCAATGACACTCTCTGACTCTCCCTATCACTCTCTATCACTCTCTGACACTCTCAGACACTCACGATCACTCTCTATCACTCTCTGAGACTCTCTATCACTCTCTATCAATCTCTGACGCTCTCTTTCACTCTCTGAAACTCTCTGACACTCTCTGACACTCACTGACACACTCTGACACTCCCTATCACTCTTAACCACTCTCTGACGCTCAGTACCACTCGATATCACTCTCTGACACTCTCTATCACTCTCTGAAACTCTCTGACACTCTCTGACAATCAATGACACACTCTGACACTCCCGATCACACTTAACCACTTTCTGCCACTCACTATCACTCTATATCACTCTCTGACACGCTCTATCACTCTCTATCACTCTATGACACTCTCTGACACTCTCTATCACTCTCTATCACTCTTTGACACTCTCTGACACACTCAGATACTCTCTATCTCTCTCTATCTCTCTCTGACACACTCTGGCAGTCTCTGACACTCTCAGACACTCTCTGACACTCTCTGACACTCTCTGACACTCTCTGAACCTCTCTATTACTCTCTATCACGCTCTGGCACTCTCTGACACTCTCTGACACACTCTGACACACTCTGACAGTCTCAGACTCTCTCTATCACTCTCTGACACACTCTGACAATCTCTGACACTCTCAGACACTCTCAGACACTCTATATCACTCTCTGACACTCGCAGACACTCTCTGTCACCCGCAGAAACCTCAGACAGTCTCTGTCACTCTCTGACACTCTCTGACACTCTCTGACACTCTCTGACACTCTCTGACGCTCTCTTACACTCTCTAACGCTCTCTATCACTCTGTGACACTCTCTGACACTCGCGATCACTCTCTATCACTCTCTGACACACTCAGACACGCTCTATCACACTCTATCACGCTCAGACACTCTCTGACACTCTCAGACAGTCTCAATCACTCTCTATCATTCTGCATCACTCTCTGACACTCTCTATCACTCTCTGACACTCTCTGACACTCTCAGACACTCTCTGACACTCTCAGACACTCACAATCACTCTCTGACTCTCTCTGACACTCTCAGACACTCTCTTTCACTCTCAGACACTCTCCGTCACTCTCTGACACTCTCTGACACTCTCTGACACTCTCAGACACTCTCTGACACTCAATGACACTCTCTATCACTCCCTATCAATCTCTGACACTCTCTTTCACTCTCTGAAACTCTCTGACACTCTCTTTCACTCTCTGAAACTCTCTGACACTCCCTATCACTGTTAACCACTCTCTGACACTCACTATCACTCTATATCGCTCTCTGACACTCTCTGTCACTCTCTGAAACTCTCTGACACTATCTGACACTCTCTGAAACTTTCTGACACTCTCTGAAACTCTCTGAAACTCTCTGACACTCTCAGAAGCTCTCAGAAACTCTCTGAAACTCTCTGAAACTCTCAGACACTCTGTGACACTCTCTGAAACTATCTGACACTCTCTGAAACACTCAAAAACTCTCAGAAACTCTGTGACACTCGCTGACACTCTATCTCTCTCTGACTCTCTCTGACGCTCTCTGAAACTCTCTGAAACTCTGTGAAACTCTCAGAAACTCTCAGAAAATGTCTGAAATTCTCTGAAACTCTCTGACACTCTCTGACACTCTCTGACAATCTCTGACACTCTGTGACACTCTCTGACACTCTCTGAAAATCTCTGACACTCTCTGACACACTCAGGAACTCTCAGGAACTCTCTGACACTCTCTGACACTCTCAGACACTCTCTGAAACACTCTGACACTCTCAGACACTCTCTGAAACAATCTGAAACCCTCTGACACACTCTGAAACTCTCTGACCCTCACTGAAACTCTCTGAAACTCTCAGAAACTCTCTGAAACTTTCTGACACTCTCTGACACTCTCTGACATCTCTGAAACTCTCTGACACTGTCTGACACTCTCAGAAAATCTCTCAAACTGTCTGAAATTCTCTGAAACTCTCTGACGCTCCCTGACAGTCTGTGACACTCTCCGAAAATCTCGGACACTCTCTGACACTCTCTGACAAACTCAGAAACTCTCAGAAGCTCTCTGACACTGTCTGACACTCTCAGAACCTCTCTGAAACACTCTGACACGCTCTGACGCTCTCTGACACTCTCTGAAACACTCAGAGTCTCTCGGACACTCTCTGACACTCTCTGAAACTTTCTGACAATCTCTGACACTCTCTGAAGCTCTCTGAAACTCTCTCAAAATCTCTGACGCTCTCTGACACTCTCTGATACTCTCTGACACACTCAGAAACTCTCAGAAACTCTCTGATACTCTCCGACACTCACAGACACTCTCCGAAACTCTCTGACACTCTCTGAAACTCTTTGACACTCTCTGACACTCTCTGAAACTCTCTGACACTCTCTGACACTCTCTGAAACTCTTTGACACTCTTTGACACTCTCAGGCAATGTCTGAAACTCTCTGAAACTCTCTGAAACTCTCTGAAAATCTCTGACACTCTCTGACACTCTCTGAAGCTCTCTGAAACTCTCTGACACTCTGTGACACTCTCTGAAACTCTCTGACACCATCTGACACTCTCTGAAACTTTCTGACACTCTCTGAAACTCTGTGAAACTCTCTGACACTCTCAGAAGCTCTCAGAAACTCTCTGAAACTCTCTGAAACTCTGTGACACTCTGTGACACTCTCTGAAACTATCTGACACTCTCTGAAACACTCAAAAACTCTCAGAAACTCTGTGACACGCGCTGACACTCTCTATCTATCTCTGACTCTCTCTGACACTCTCTGAAACTCTCTGAAACTCTGTGAAACTCTCAGAAACTCTCAGAAAATGTCTGACACTCTCTGACAATCAATGACACTCTCTGACACTCCCTATCACTCTATATCACTCTCTGACACGCTCTATCACTCTCTATCACTCTCTATCACTCTCTGACACTCTCTATCACTCTCTATCACTCTCTATCACTCTCTGAAACTCCCTAACACTCTCTAACACTCTCTGACACTCTCTGGCACTCTCAGACACTCTCTATCACTCTCTGACACTCTCTATCACTCTCTGACACTCTCTGACACTCTCTGACACTCTCAGACACTCTCAGACACTCTCAATCACTCTCTGAAACTCTCTGACACTCTCTGACACTCAATGACACTCTCTGACACTCCCTATCACTCTCTCGCACTCTCTGACACTCTCTGACACTCTCTGACACTCTCAGACGCTCTCTATCACTCTCTATCACTCTCTAACACTCTCTAACGCTCTCGATCACTCTCTGACACTCTCTGACACTCTCAGACACTCTCTAATACTCTTTATCACTCTCTGGCACTCTCTGACAGTCTCTGACACTCTCAGACACATTCAATCAATTTCTAGCACTCTCTGACACTCTTTGACACTCTCTATCACTCTTTGACACTCTCTGACACTATCACTCTCTATTATTCTCTGTCACACTCTGACACTCTCTATCACTCTCTGACACTCTCTGACTCTCTCTATCACTCTCTATCACTCTCTGACACTCTCTGACACACTCAGACACGCTCCATCACACTCTATCACTCTCTGACACACTCTATCACTCTCTGACACTCTCTGACACTCTATATCACTCTATGTCACTCTCTGAAACTCTCTGACACTCTCTGACACTCAATGAAAATCTCTGACATTCCCTATCACTCGCTATCACTCTCTGACACTCTCTGACACTCTCAGACACTCCCTATCACTCTCTATCACTCTCTGACACTGTCTATCACTCTCTATCACTCTCTGACACTCTCTGACACACTCTGACACTCTCAGACATTCTCTATCACTCTCTATCACTCTCTGACACTCTCTATCACTCTCTATCACTATCTGACACTCTCGGACACTCTCAATCACTCTCTGAATCGCTCTGACACTCTCTGACACTCAATGACACTCTCTGACTCTCCCTATCACTCTCTATCACTCTCTGACACTCTCAGACACTCACGATCACTCTCTATCACTCTCTGAGACTCTCTATCACTCTCTATCAATCTCTGACGCTCTCTTTCACTCTCTGAAACTCTCTGACACTCTCTGACACTCACTGACACACTCTGACACTCCCTATCACTCTTAACCACTCTCTGACGCTCAGTACCACTCGATATCACTCTCTGACACTCTCTATCACTCTCTGAAACTCTCTGACACTCTCTGACAATCAATGACACACTCTGACACTCCCGATCACACTTAACCACTTTCTGCCACTCACTATCACTCTATATCACTCTCTGACACGCTCTATCACTCTCTATCACTCTATGACACTCTCTGACACTCTCTATCACTCTCTATCACTCTTTGACACTCTCTGACACACTCAGATACTCTCTATCTCTCTCTATCTCTCTCTGACACACTCTGGCAGTCTCTGACACTCTCAGACACTCTCTGACACTCTCTGACACTCTCTGAACCTCTCTATCACTCTCTATCACGCTCTGGCACTCTCTGACACTCTCTGACACACTCTGACACACTCTGACAGTCTCAGACTCTCTCTATCACTCTCTGACACACTCTGACAATCTCTGACACTCTCAGACACTCTCAGACACTCTATATCACTCTCTGACACTCGCAGACACTCTCTGTCACCCGCAGAAACCTCAGACAGTCTCTGTCACTCTCTGACACTCTCTGACACTCTCTGACACTCTCTGACACTCTCTGACGCTCTCTTACACTCTCTAACGCTCTCTATCACTCTGTGACACTCTCTGACACTCGCGATCACTCTCTATCACTCTCTGACACACTCAGACACGCTCTATCACACTCTATCACGCTCAGACACTCTCTGACACTCTCAGACAGTCTCAATCACTCTCTATCATTCTGCATCACTCTCTGACACTCTCTATCACTCTCTGACACTCTCTGACACTCTCAGACACTCTCTGACACTCTCAGACACTCACAATCACTCTCTGACTCTCTCTGACACTCTCAGACACTCTCTTTCACTCTCAGACACTCTCCGTCACTCTCTGACACTCTCTGACACTCTCTGACACTCTCAGACACTCTCTGACACTCAATGACACTCTCTATCACTCTCTATCAATCTCTGACACTCTCTTTCACTCTCTGAAACTCTCTGACACTCTCTTTCACTCTCTGAAACTCTCTGACACTCCCTATCACTGTTAACCACTCTCTGACACTCACTATCACTCTATATCGCTCTCTGACACTCTCTGTCACTCTCTGAAACTCTCTGACACTATCTGACACTCTCTGAAACTTTCTGACACTCTCTGAAACTCTCTGAAACTCTCTGACACTCTCAGAAGCTCTCAGAAACTCTCTGAAACTCTCTGAAACTCTCAGACACTCTGTGACACTCTCTGAAACTATCTGACACTCTCTGAAACACTCAAAAACTCTCAGAAACTCTGTGACACTCGCTGACACTCTATCTCTCTCTGACTCTCTCTGACGCTCTCTGAAACTCTCTGAAACTCTCAGAAACTCTCAGAAACTCTCAGAAAATGTCTGAAATTCTCTGAAACTCTCTGACACTCTCTGACACTCTCTGACAATCTCTGACACTCTGTGACACTCTCTGACACTCTCTGAAAATCTCTGACACTCTCTGACACACTCAGGAACTCTCAGGAACTCTCTGACACTCTCTGACACTCTCAGACACTCTCTGAAACACTCTGACACTCTCAGACACTCTCTGAAACAATCTGAAACCCTCTGACACACTCTGAAACTCTCTGACCCTCACTGAAACTCTCTGAAACTCTCAGAAACTCTCTGAAACTTTCTGACACTCTCTGACACTCTCTGACATCTCTGAAACTCTCTGACACTGTCTGACACTCTCAGAAAATCTCTCAAACTGTCTGAAATTCTCTGAAACTCTCTGACGCTCCCTGACAGTCTGTGACACTCTCCGAAAATCTCGGACACTCTCTGACACTCTCTGACAAACTCAGAAACTCTCAGAAGCTCTCTGACACTGTCTGACACTCTCAGAACCTCTCTGAAACACTCTGACACGCTCTGACGCTCTCTGACACTCTCTGAAACACTCAGAGTCTCTCGGACACTCTCTGACACTCTCTGAAACTTTCTGACAATCTCTGACACTCTCTGAAGCTCTCTGAAACTCTCTCAAAATCTCTGACGCTCTCTGACACTCTCTGATACTCTCTGACACACTCAGAAACTCTCAGAAACTCTCTGATACTCTCCGACACTCACAGACACTCTCCGAAACTCTCTGACACTCTCTGAAACTCTTTGACACTCTCTGACACTCTCTGAAACTCTCTGACACTCTCTGACACTCTCTGAAACTCTTTGACACTCTTTGACACTCTCAGGCAATGTCTGAAACTCTCTGAAACTCTCTGAAACTCTCTGAAAATCTCTGACACTCTCTGACACTCTCTGAAGCTCTCTGAAACTCTCTGACACTCTGTGACACTCTCTGAAACTCTCTGACACCATCTGACACTCTCTGAAACTTTCTGACACTCTCTGAAACTCTCTGAAACTCTCTGACACTCTCAGAAGCTCTCAGAAACTCTCTGAAACTCTCTGAAACTCTGTGACACTCTGTGACACTCTCTGAAACTATCTGACACTCTCTGAAACACTCAAAAACTCTCAGAAACTCTGTGACACGCGCTGACACTCTCTATCTATCTCTGACTCTCTCTGACACTCTCTGAAACTCTCTGAAACTCTGTGAAACTCTCAGAAACTCTCAGAAAATGTCTGACACTCTCTGACAATCAATGACACTCTCTGACACTCCCTATCACTCTATATCACTCTCTGACACGCTCTATCACTCTCTATCACTCTCTATCACTCTCTGACACTCTCTATCACTCTCTATCACTCTCTATCACTCTCTGAAACTCCCTAACACTCTCTAACACTCTCTGACACTCTCTGGCACTCTCAGACACTCTCTATCACTCTCTGACACTCTCTATCACTCTCTGACACTCTCTGACACTCTCTGACACTCTCAGACACTCTCAGACACTCTCAATCACTCTCTGAAACTCTCTGACACTCTCTGACACTCAATGACACTCTCTGACACTCCCTATCACTCTCTATCACTCTCTGACACTCTCTGACACTCTCTGACACTCTCAGACGCTCTCTATCACTCTCTATCACTCTCTAACACTCTCTAACGCTCTCGATCACTCTCTGACACTCTCTGACACTCTCAGACACTCTCTAATACTCTTTATCACTCTCTGGCACTCTCTGACAGTCTCTGACACTCTCAGACACATTCAATCAATTTCTAGCACTCTCTGACACTCTTTGACACTCTCTATCACTCTTTGACACTCTCTGACACTATCACTCCCTATTATTCTCTGTCACACTCTGACACTCTCTGACACTCTCTATCACTCTCTGACACTCTCTGACTCTCTCTATCACTCTCTATCACTCTCTGACACTCTCTGACACACTCAGACACGCTCCATCACACTCTATCACTCTCTGACACACTCTATCACTCTCTGACACTCTCTGACACTCTATATCACTCTATGTCACTCTCTGAAACTCTCTGACACTCTCTGACACTCAATGAAAATCTCTGACATTCCCTATCACTCGCTATCACTCTCTGACACTCTCTGACACTCTCAGACACTCCCTATCACTCTCTATCACTCTCTGACACTGTCTATCACTCTCTATCACTCTCTGACACTCTCTGACACACTCTGACACTCTCAGACATTCTCTATCACTCTCTATCACTCTCTGACACTCTCTATCACTCTCTATCACTATCTGACACTCTCGGACACTCTCAATCACTCTCTGAATCGCTCTGACACTCTCTGACACTCAATGACACTCTCTGACTCTCCCTATCACTCTCTATCACTCTCTGACACTCTCAGACACTCACGATCACTCTCTATCACTCTCTGAGACTCTCTATCACTCTCTATCAATCTCTGACGCTCTCTTTCACTCTCTGAAACTCTCTGACACTCTCTGACACTCACTGACACACTCTGACACTCCCTATCACTCTTAACCACTCTCTGACGCTCAGTACCACTCGATATCACTCTCTGACACTCTCTATCACTCTCTGAAACTCTCTGACACTCTCTGACAATCAATGACACACTCTGACACTCCCGATCACACTTAACCACTTTCTGCCACTCACTATCACTCTATATCACTCTCTGACACGCTCTATCACTCTCTATCACTCTATGACACTCTCTGACACTCTCTATCACTCTCTATCACTCTTTGACACTCTCTGACACACTCAGATACTCTCTATCTCTCTCTATCTCTCTCTGACACACTCTGGCAGTCTCTGACACTCTCAGACACTCTCTGACACTCTCTGACACTCTCTGAACCTCTCTATCACTCTCTATCACGCTCTGGCACTCTCTGACACTCTCTGACACACTCTGACACACTCTGACAGTCTCAGACTCTCTCTATCACTCTCTGACACACTCTGACAATCTCTGACACTCTCAGACACTCTCAGACACTCTATATCACTCTCTGACACTCGCAGACACTCTCTGTCACCCGCAGAAACCTCAGACAGTCTCTGT
This sequence comes from Heterodontus francisci, assembly GCF_036365525.1. Taxonomy (NCBI): domain Eukaryota; kingdom Metazoa; phylum Chordata; class Chondrichthyes; order Heterodontiformes; family Heterodontidae; genus Heterodontus; species Heterodontus francisci. The sequence continues at coordinate 55,407,567 of NC_090398.1, read as the reverse complement.
CACTCTCTGACACTCTCTGACACTCTCTGACACTCTCTGACACTCTCTGACGCTCTCTTACACTCTCTAACGCTCTCTATCACTCTGTGACACTCTCTGACACTCGCGATCACTCTCTATCACTCTCTGACACACTCAGACACGCTCTATCACACTCTATCACGCTCAGACACTCTCTGACACTCTCAGACAGTCTCAATCACTCTCTATCATTCTGCATCACTCTCTGACACTCTCTATCACTCTCTGACACTCTCTGACACTCTCAGACACTCTCTGACACTCTCAGACACTCACAATCACTCTCTGACTCTCTCTGACACTCTCAGACACTCTCTTTCACTCTCAGACACTCTCCGTCACTCTCTGACACTCTCTGACACTCTCTGACACTCTCAGACACTCTCTGACACTCAATGACACTCTCTATCACTCTCTATCAATCTCTGACACTCTCTTTCACTCTCTGAAACTCTCTGACACTCTCTTTCACTCTCTGAAACTCTCTGACACTCCCTATCACTGTTAACCACTCTCTGACACTCACTATCACTCTATATCGCTCTCTGACACTCTCTGTCACTCTCTGAAACTCTCTGACACTATCTGACACTCTCTGAAACTTTCTGACACTCTCTGAAACTCTCTGAAACTCTCTGACACTCTCAGAAGCTCTCAGAAACTCTCTGAAACTCTCTGAAACTCTCAGACACTCTGTGACACTCTCTGAAACTATCTGACACTCTCTGAAACACTCAAAAACTCTCAGAAACTCTGTGACACTCGCTGACACTCTATCTCTCTCTGACTCTCTCTGACGCTCTCTGAAACTCTCTGAAACTCTGTGAAACTCTCAGAAACTCTCAGAAAATGTCTGAAATTCTCTGAAACTCTCTGACACTCTGTGACACTCTCTGACACTCTCTGAAAATCTCTGACACTCTCTGACACACTCAGGAACTCTCAGGAACTCTCTGACACTCTCTGACACTCTCAGACACTCTCTGAAACACTCTGACACACTCTGAAACTCTCTGACCCTCATTGAAACTCTCTGAAACTCTCTGAAACTTTCTGACACTCTCTGACACTCTCTGACATCTCTGAAACTCTCTGACACTGTCTGACACTCTCAGAAAATCTCTCAAACTGTCTGAAATTCTCTGAAACTCTCTGACGCTCCCTGACAGTCTGTGACACTCTCCGAAAATCTCGGACACTCTCTGACACTCTCTGACAAACTCAGAAACTCTCAGAAGCTCTCTGACACTGTCTGACACTCTCAGAACCTCTCTGAAACACTCTGACACGCTCTGACGCTCTCTGACACTCTCTGAAACACTCAGAGTCTCTCGGACACTCTCTGACACTCTCTGAAACTTTCTGACAATCTCTGACACTCTCTGAAGCTCTCTGAAACTCTCTGAAAATCTCTGACTCTCTCTGACACTCTCTGATACTCTCTGACACACTCAGAAATTCTCAGAAACTCTCTGATACTCTCCGACACTCACAGACACTCTCCGAAACTCTCTGACACTCTCTGAAACTCTTTGACACTCTCTGACACTCTCTGAAACTCTCTGACACTCTCTGACACTCTCTGAAACTCTTTGACACTCTTTGACACTCTCAGGCAATGTCTGAAACTCTCTGAAACTCTCTGACACTCTCTGAAACTCTCTGAAAATCTCTGACACTCTCTGACACTCTCTGAAGCTCTCTGAAACTCTCTGACACTCTGTGACACTCTCTGAAACTCTCTGACACTATCTGACACTCTCTGAAACTTTCTGACACTCTCTGAAACTCTCTGAAACTCTCTGACACTCTCAGAAGCTCTCAGAAACTCTCTGAAACTCTCTGAAACTCTGTGACACTCTGTGACACTCTCTGAAACTATCTGACACTCTCTGAAACACTCAAAAACTCTCAGAAACTCTGTGACACGCGCTGACACTCTCTATCTATCTCTGACTCTCTCTGACACTCTCTGAAACTCTCTGAAACTCTGAGAAACTCTCAGAAACTCTCAGAAAATGTCTGACACTCTCTGACAATCAATGACACTCTCTGACACTCCCTATCACTCTATATCACTCTCTGACACGCTCTATCACTCTCTATCACTCTCTATCACTCTCTGACACTCTCTATCACTCTCTATCACTCTCTATCACTCTCTGAAACTCCCTAACACTCTCTAACACTCTCTGACACTCTCTGGCACTCTCAGACACTCTCTATCACTCTCTGACACTCTCTATCACTCTCTGACACTCTCTGACACTCTCTGACACTCTCAGACACTCTCAGACACTCTCTATCACTCTCTGACACTCTCTATCACACTCTATCACTCTCTATCACTTTCTGACACTCTCTGACATTCTCAATCACTCTCTGAAACTCTCTGACACTCTCTGACACTCAATGACACTCTCTGACACTCCCTATCACTCTCTATCACTCTCTGACACTCTCTGACACTCTCTGACACTCTCAGACGCTCTCTATCACTCTCTATCACTCTCTAACACTCTCTAACGCTCTCGATCACTCTCTGACACTCTCTGACACACTCAGACACTCTCTAATACTCTTTATCACTCTCTGGCACTCTCTGACAGTCTCTGACAATCTCAGACACATTCAATCAATTTCTATCACTCTCTGACACTCTTTGACACTCTCTATCACTCTTTGACACTCTCTGACACTATCACTCTCTATTATTCTCTGTCACACTCTGACACTCTCTGACACTCTCTATCACTCTCTGACACTCTCTGACTCTCTCTATCACTCTCTATCACTCTCTGACACACTCAGACACGCTCCATCACACTCTATCACTCTCTGACACACTCTATCACTCTCTGACACTCTCTGACACTCTATATCACTCTCTGTCACTCTCTGAAACTCTCTGACACTCTCTGACACTCAATGAAAATCTCTGACATTCCCTATCACTCGCTATCACTCTCTGACACTCTCTGACACTCTCTGACACTCTCAGACACTCCCTATCACTCTCTATCACTCTCTGACACTGTCTATCACTCTCTATCACTCTCTGACACTCTCTGACACACTCTGACACTCTCAGACACTCCCTGTCACTCTCTATCACTCTCTGACACTCTCTATCACTCTCTATCACTACCTGACACTCTCTGACACTCTCAATCACTCTCTGAATCGCTCTGACACTCTCTGACACTCAATGACACTCTCTGACTCTCCCTATCACTCTCTATCACTCTCTGACACTCTCAGACACTCACGATCACTCTCTATCACTCTCTGAGACTCTCTATCACTCTCTATCAATCTCTGACGCTCTCTTTCACTCTCTGAAACTCTCTGACACTCTCTGACACTCACTGACACACTCTGACACTCCCTATCACTCTTAACCACTCTCTGACGCTCAGTATCACTCCATATCACTCTCTGACACTCTCTATCACTCTCTGAAACTCACTGACACTCTCTGACAATCAATGACACACTCTGACACTCCCGATCACACTTAACCACTCTCTGCCACTCACTATCACTCTATATCACTCTCTGACACGCTCTATCACTCTCTATCACTCTATGACACTCTCTGACACTCTCTATCACTCTCTATCACTCTTTGACACTCTCTGACACACTCAGATACTCTCTATCTCTCTCTATCTCTCTCTGACACACTCTGGCAGTCTCTGACACTCTCAGACACTCTCTGACACTCTCTGACACTCTCTGACACTCTCTGAAACTCTCTATCACTCTCTATCACGCTCTGGCACTCTCTATCACTCTCTGACACACTCTGACAATCTCTGACACTCTCAGATACGCTCAGACACTCTCAGACACTCTATATCACTCTCTGACACTCGCAGACACTCTCTGTCACCCGCAGAAACCTCAGACAGTCTCTGTCACTCTCTGACACTCTCTGGCACTCTCTGACACTCTCTGACGCTCTCTTAGACTCTCTAACGCTCTCTATCACTCTGTGACACTCTCTGACACTCGCGATCACTCTCTATCACTCTCTGACACACTCAGACACGCTCTATCACACTCTATCATGCTCAGACACTCTCTGACACTCTCAGACAGTCTCAATCACTCTCTGACACTCTCTATCATTCTGCATCACTCTCTGACACTCTCTATCACTCTCTGACACTCTCTGACACTCTCAGACACTCTCTGACACTCTCAGACACTCACAATCACTCTCTGACTCTCTCTGACACTCTCAGACACTCTCTTTCACTCTCAGACACTCTCCGTCACTCTCTGACACTCTCTGACACTCTCTGACACTCTCAGACACTCTCTGACACTCAATGACACTCTCTGACTCTCCCTATCACTCTCTATCACTCTCTGACACTCTCAGACACTCACTATCACTCTCTATCACTCTCTGACACTCTCTATCACTCTCTATCAATCTCTGACACTCTCTTTCACTCTCTGAAACTCTCTGACACTCTCTTTCACTCTCTGAAACTCTCTGACACTCCCTATCACTCTTAACCACTCTCTGACACTCACTATCACTCTATATCGCTCTCTGACACTCTCTGTCACTCTCTGAAACTCTCTGACACTCTCTGACAATCAATGACACTCTCTGACACTCCCTATCACTCTTAACCACTCTCTGACACTCACTATCACTCTATACCACTCACTGACACGCTCTATCACTCTCTATCACTCTCTGACACTCACTATCACTCTCTATCACTTTCTGACACTCTCTATCACTCTCAGAAACTCTCTGACACTCTCTGACACTCAATGACAATCTCTGTCACTCTCTATCACTCTCTGACACTCTCTGACACTCTCTGACACTCTCAGACACTCTCAGACAATCTCTATCACTCTCTGACACTCTCTATCACACTCTATCACTCTCTATCACTTTCTGACACTCTCTGACATTCTCAATCACTCTCCGAAACTCTCTGACACTCTCTGACACTCTCTGACACTCAATGACACTCTCTGACACTCCCTATCACTCTCTATCACTCTCTGACACTCTCTGACACTCGCTGACATTCTCAGACGCTCTCCATCACTCTCGAACACTCTCTAACACTCTCTAACGCTCTCTATCACTCTCTGACACTCTCTGACACTCTCTGACACTCTCAGACACTCTCTAATACTCTTTATCACTCTCTGGCACTCTCTGACAGTCTCTGACACTCTCAGACACATTCAATCAATTTCTATCACTCTCTGACACTCTTTGACACTCTCTATCACTCTTTGACACTCTCTGACACTATCACTCTCTATTATTCTCTGTCACACTCTGACACTCTCTGACACTCTCTATCACTCTCTGACACTCTCTGACTCTCTCTATCACTCTCTATCACTCTCTGACACTCTCTGACACACTCAGACACGCTCCATCACACTCTATCACTCTCTGACACACTCTATCACTCTCTGACACTCTCTGACACTCTATATCACTCTATGTCACTCTCTGAAACTCTCTGACACTCTCTGACACTCAATGAAAATCTCTGACATTCCCTATCACTCGCTATCACTCTCTGACACTCTCTGACACTCTCTGACACTCTCAGACACTCCCTATCACTCTCTATCACTCTCTGACACTGTCTATCACTCTCCATCACTCTCTGACACTCTCTGACACACTCTGACACTCTCAGACACTCTCTATCACTCTATGACACTCTCTGACTCTCTCTATCACTCTCTATCACTCTCTGACACACTCAGACACGCTCCATCACTCTCTATCACTCTCTGACACACTCTATCACTCTCTGACACTCTCTATCACTCTCTGTCACTCTCTGAAACTCTCTGACACTCTCTGACACTCAATGAAAATCTCTGACATTCCCTATCACTCGCTATCACTCTCTGACACTCTCTGACACTCTCTGACACTCTCAGACACTCCCTATCACTCTCTATCACTCTCTGACACTGTCTATCACTCTCCATCACTCTCTGACACTCTCTGACACACTCTGACACTCTCAGACACTCTCTATCACTATCTGACTCTCTCTGACACTCTCAATCACTCTCTGAATCTCTCTGACACTCTCTGACACTCAATGACACTCTCTGACTCTCCCTATAACTCTCTAACACTCTCTGACACTCTCAGATACTCACGATCACTCTCTATCACTCTCTGACACTCTCTATCACTCTCTATCAATCTCTGACGCTCTCTTTCACTCTCTGAAACTCTCTGACACTCTCTGACACTCACTAACACACTCTGACACTCCCTATCACTCTTAACCACTCTCTGACACTCAGTATCACTCTTTTTCACTCTCTGACACTCTCTATCACTCTCTGAAACTCTCTGACACTGTCTGACAATCAATGACACACTCTGACACTCCCGATCACACTTAACCACTCTCTGACACTCACTATCACTCTATATCACTCTCTGACACGCTCTATCACTCTCTATCACTCTCTCACACTCTCCATCACTCTCTACCACTCTCTGACACTCTCTATCACTCTCTGAAACTCTCTGACACTCTCTGACACTCTCTGACACTCCCTATCACTCTCCATCACTCACTGACACTCTCTAACGCTCTCTATCACTCTCTGACACTCTCTGACACTCTCTGACACTCTCAGACACTCTCTAATACTCTTTATCACTCTCTGGCACTCTCTGACACTCTCAGACACATTCAATCAATTTATATCACTCTCTGACACTCTTTGACACTCTCTATCACCCTATGACACTCTCTGACACTATCACTCTCTATTATTCTCTGGCACACTCTGACACTCTCTGACACTCTCTATCACTCTCTGACACTCTCTATCACTCTCTATCAATCTCTGACGCTCTCTTTCACTCTCTGAAACTCTCTGACACTCACTGACACACTCTGACACTCCCTATCACTCTTAACCACTCTCTGACACTCAGTATCACTCTTTTTCACTCTCTGACACTCTCTATCACTCTCTGAAACTCTCTGACACTCTCTGACAATCAGTGACACACTCTGACACTCCCGATCACTCTTAACCACTCTCTGACACTCTCAGAAACTCACGATCACTCTCTATCATTCTCTGACACTCTCTATCACTCTCTATCAATTTCTGACGCTCTCTTTCACTCTCTGAACCTCTCTGACACTCTCTGACACTCACTGACACACTCTGACACTCCCTGTCACTCTTAACCACTCTCTGACACTCAGTATCACTCGATATCACTCTCTGACACTCTCTATCACTCTCTATCACTCTCTGACACTCTCTATCGCTCTCTGAAAATCTCTGACACTCTCTGACACTCCCTATCACTCTCCATCACTCACTGACACCCTCTGACACTCTCAGACACTCTCTATCACTCTCTGACACTCTCTATCACTCTCTGACACTCTCTGACACTCTCAGACACTCTCTATCACTCTCTGAAACTCTCTATCACACTCTATCACTCTCTATCACTTTCTGACACTCTCTGACACTCTCTATCACACTCTTTCACTCACTATCACTCTCTATCACTCTCTGACACTCTCTATCACTCTCTATCAATCTCTGACACTCTCTTTCACTCTCTGAAACTCTCTGACACTCTCTTTCACTCTCTGAAACTCTCTGACACTCCCTATCACTCTTAACCACTCTCTGACACTCACTATCACTCTATATCGCTCTCTGACACTCTCTGTCACTCTCTGAAACTCTCTGACACTCTCTGACAATCAATGACACTCTCTGACACTCCCTATCACTCTTAACCACTCTCTGACACTCACTATCACTCTATACCACTCACTGACACGCTCTATCACTCTCTATCACTCTCTGACACTCACTATCACTCTCTATCACTTTCTGACACTCTCTATCACTCTCAGAAACTCTCTGACACTCTCTGACACTCAATGACAATCTCTGTCACTCTCTATCACTCTCTGACACTCTCTGACACTCTCTGACACTCTCAGACACTCTCAGACAATCTCTATCACTCTCTGACACTCTCTATCACACTCTATCACTCTCTATCACTTTCTGACACTCTCTGACATTCTCAATCACTCTCCGAAACTCTCTGACACTCTCTGACACTCTCTGACACTCAATGACACTCTCTGACACTCCCTATCACTCTCTATCACTCTCTGACACTCTCTGACACTCGCTGACATTCTCAGACGCTCTCCATCACTCTCGAACACTCTCTAACACTCTCTAACGCTCTCTATCACTCTCTGACACTCTCTGACACTCTCTGACACTCTCAGACACTCTCTAATACTCTTTATCACTCTCTGGCACTCTCTGACAGTCTCTGACACTCTCAGACAAATTCAATCAATTTCTATCACTCTCTGACACTCTTTGACACTCTCTATCACTCTATGACACTCTCTGACACTATCACTCTCTATTATTCTCTGACACACTCTGACACTCTCTGACACTCTCTATCACTCTATGACACTCTCTGACTCTCTCTATCACTCTCTATCACTCTCTGACACACTCAGACACGCTCCATCACTCTCTATCACTCTCTGACACACTCTATCACTCTCTGACACTCTCTGACACTCTCTATCACTCTCTGTCACTCTCTGAAACTCTCTGACACTCTCTGACACTCAATGAAAATCTCTGACATTCCCTATCACTCGCTATCACTCTCTGACACTCTCTGACACTCTCTGACACTCTCAGACACTCCCTATCACTCTCTATCACTCTCTGACACTGTCTATCACTCTCCATCACTCTCTGACACTCTCTGACACACTCTGACACTCTCAGACACTCTCTGTCACTCTCTATCACTCTCTGACACTCTCTATCACTCTCTATCACTATCTGACTCTCTCTGACACTCTCAATCACTCTCTGAATCTCTCTGACACTCTCTGACACTCAATGACACTCTCTGACTCTCCCTATAACTCTCTAACACTCTCTGACACTCTCAGATACTCACGATCACTCTCTATCACTCTCTGTCACTCTCTATCACTCTCTATCAATCTCTGACGCTCTCTTTCACTCTCTGAAACTCTCTGACACTCTCTGACACTCACTAACACACTCTGACACTCCCTATCACTCTTAACCACTCTCTGACACTCAGTATCACTCTTTTTCACTCTCTGACACTCTCTATCACTCTCTGAAACTCTCTGACACTGTCTGACAATCAATGACACACTCTGACACTCCCGATCACACTTAACCACTCTCTGACACTCACTATCACTCTATATCACTCTCTGACACGCTCTATCACTCTCTATCACTCTCTCACACTCTCCATCACTCTCTACCACTCTCTGACACTCTCTATCACTCTCTGAAACTCTCTGACACTCTCTGACACTCTCTGACACTCCCTATCACTCTCCATCACTCACTGACACTCTCTAACGCTCTCTATCACTCTCTGACACTCTCTGACACTCTCTGACACTCTCAGACACTCTCTAATACTCTTTATCACTCTCTGGCACTCTCTGACACTCTCAGACACATTCAATCAATTTATATCACTCTCTGACACTCTTTGACACTCTCTATCACCCTATGACACTCTCTGACACTATCACTCTCTATTATTCTCTGGCACACTCTGACACTCTCTGACACTCTCTATCACTCTCTGACACTCTCTATCACTCTCTATCAATCTCTGACGCTCTCTTTCACTCTCTGAAACTCTCTGACACTCACTGACACACTCTGACACTCCCTATCACTCTTAACCACTCTCTGACACTCAGTATCACTCTTTTTCACTCTCTGACACTCTCTATCACTCTCTGAAACTCTCTGACACTCTCTGACAATCAGTGACACACTCTGACACTCCCGATCACTCTTAACCACTCTCTGACACTCTCAGAAACTCACGATCACTCTCTATCATTCTCTGACACTCTCTATCACTCTCTATCAATTTCTGACGCTCTCTTTCACTCTCTGAACCTCTCTGACACTCTCTGACACTCACTGACACACTCTGACACTCCCTGTCACTCTTAACCACTCTCTGACACTCAGTATCACTCGATATCACTCTCTGACACTCTCTATCACTCTCTATCACTCTCTGACACTCTCTATCGCTCTCTGAAAATCTCTGACACTCTCTGACACTCCCTATTACTCTCCATCACTCACTGACACCCTCTGACACTCTCAGACACTCTCTATCACTCTCTGACACTCTCTATCACTCTCTGACACTCTCTGACACTCTCAGACACTCTCTATCACTCTCTGAAACTCTCTATCACACTCTATCACTCTCTATCACTTTCTGACACTCTCTGACACTCTCTATCACACTCTTTCACTCTCTATCACTCTCTATCACTCTCTGACACTCTCTATCACTCTCTATCACTCTCTGACACTCTCTATCACTCTCTGAAACTCTCTGTCACTGTCTGACACTCTCAGACACTCTCTATCACTCTCTGACACTCTCTGACACTCTCTATCACTCTCTGACACTCTCTGACACTCTCAGACACTCTCTATCACTCTCTATCACTCTCTGACACTCTCTGTCACACTCTATTACTCAATATCAATTCTGACACTCTCTGACACTCTCAATCACTCTCTGAAACTCTCTGACACTCTCTGACACTCAATGACACTCTCTGACACTCCCTATCACTCTCTGACACTCTCTGACACTCTCTGACAATCTCAGACGCTCTCTATCACTCTCTAAGACTCTCTATCACTCTCAGACACTCTCAGACACTCTCTAATACTCTTTATCACTCTCTGGCACTCTCTGACAGTCTCTGACACTCTCAGACACATTCAATCACTTTCTATCACTCTCTGACACTCTTTGGCACTCTCTATCACTCTATGACACTCTCTGACACTCTCTATCACTCTCTATTATTCTCTGAAACACTCTGACAGACTCTGACACTCTCAGACTCTCTCAGACACTCTCTATCACACTCTATCACGCTCTGACACTCTCTGACTCTCTGACAATCTCAGACACTCCCTATCACTCTCTATCACACTCTTACTCAAGAAGTTGAAGCGCTTGTCAAGAGGAAGAGGGCGGCTTATGTTAGGATGAGACGTGAAGGCTCAGTTAGGGCGCTTGAGAGTTACAAGCTAGCCAGGAAGGATCTAAAGGGAGGGCTAAGAAGAGCAAGGAGAGGACACGAGAAGTCATTGGCGGATAGGATCAAAGAAAACCCTAAGGCTTTCTATAGGTATATCAGGAATAAACGAATGATAAGAGTTAGAACAGGGCCAATCAAGGATAGTAGTGGGAAGTTGTGTGCGGAATCAGAGGAGATAGGGGAAGCGTTAAATGAATATTTTTCGTCAGTATTTACACTAGAGAAAGAAAATGTTGCCGAGGAGATTACTGAGATACAGCCTACTAGGCTAGATGGGATCGAGATTCACAAGGAGGAGGTGTTAGCAATTTTGGAAAGAGTGAAAATAGATAAGTCCCCTGGGCCAGATGGGATTTATCTTAGGATTCTCTGGGAAGCCAGGGAGGAGATTGCAGAGCCGTTGTTGTTGATCTTCAAGTCGTCATTGTCGACAGGAGTAGTGCCGGAGGACTGGAGGATAGCAAATGTTGTCCCCTTGTTCAAGAAGGGGAGTAGAGACAGCCCTGGTAATTATAGACCTGTGAGCCTTACTTCGGTTGTGGGTAAAATGTTGGAAAAGGTTATAAGAGACAGGATTTATAATCATCTTGAAAAGAATAAGTTCATTTGCGATAGTCAGCACGGTTTTGTGAAAGGTAGGTCGTGCCTCACAAACCTTATTGAGTTTTTCGAGAAGGTGACCAAACAGGTGGATGAGGGTAAAGCCGTGGATGTGGTGTATATGGATTTCAGTAAGGCGTTTGATAAGGTTCCCCACGGTAGGCTATTGCAGAAAATACGCAAGTATGGGGTTGAAGGTGATTTAGAGCTTTGGATCAGAAATTGGCTAGCTGAAAGAAGACAGAGGGTGGTGGTTGATGGCAAATGTTCATCCTGGAGTTTAGTTACTAGTGGTGTACCGCAAGGTTCTGTTTTGGGGCCACTGCTGTTTGTCATTTTTATAAACGACCTGGATGAGGGTGTAGAAGGGTGGGTTAGTAAATTTGCGGATGACACGAAGGTCGGTGGAGTTGTGGATAGTGTCGAAGGGTGTTGTAGGGTACAGAGGGACATAGATAGGCTGCAGAGCTGGACTGAGAGATGGCAAATGGAGTTTAATGCGGAGAAGTGTGAGGTGATTCACTTTGGAAGGAGTAACAGCAATGCAGAGTACTGGGCTAATGGGAAGATTCTTGGTAGTGTAGATGAGCAGAGAGATCTTGGTATCCAGGTACATAAATCCCTGAAAGTTGCTACCCAGGTTAATAGGGCTGTTAAGAAGGCATATGGTGTGTTAGCCTTTATTAGTAGGGGGATCGAGTTTCAGAGCCACGGGGTCATGATGCAGCTGTACAAAACTCTGGTGAGGCCGCATCTGGAGTATTGCGTGCAGTTCTGGTCACCGCATTATAGGAAGGATGTCGAAGCTTTGGAAAGGGTGCAGAGGAGATTTACTAGGATGTTGCCTGGTATGGAAGGAAGGTCTTACGAGGAAAGGCTGAGGGACTTGGGGTTGTTTTCGTTAGAGAGAAGGAGGAGGAGAGGTGACTTAATAGAGACATACAAGATAATCTGAGGGTTAGATAGGGTGGATAGTGAGAGTCTTTTTCCTCGGATGAGGATGGCAAACACGAGGGGACATAGCTTTAAGTTGAGGGGTGAAAGATATAGGACAGATGTCAGAGGTAGTTTCTTTACGCAGAGAGTAGTAGGGGCGTGGAACGCCCTGCCTGCAACAGTAGTAGACTCGCCAACTTTAAGGGCATTTAAGTGGTCATTGGATAGACATATGGATGTAAATGGAATAGTGTAGGTCAGATGATCGGCGCAACATCGAGGGCCGAAGGGCCTGTACTGCGCTGTAATATTCTAATTCTAATTCTAATTCTATCACTCTCTGACACTCTCTGACACTCTCAGACACTCACTATCACTCTCTATCACTCTCTGACACTCTCTATCACTCTCTGACACTCTCTATCACTCTCTTTCAATCTCTGACACTCTCTGTCACTCTCTGAAACTCTCTGACACTCACTGACACTCTCTGACGCTCCCTATCACTCTTAACCACTCTCTGACACTCATTATCACTCTATATCACTCTCTGACACTCTCTATCACTCTCTGAAACTCTCTGACACTCTGACACTCAATGACACTCTCTGACACTCCCTATCACTCTTAACCACTCTCTGACACTCACTATCACTCTATATCACTCTCTGACACTCTCTATCACTCTCTATTATTCTCTGACACACTCTGACACTCTCTGACACTCTCTATCACTCTATGACACTCTCTGACACTCTCTATCACTCTCTATCACTCTCTGACACTCTCTGACACACTCAGGCACGCTCCATCACTCTCTATCACTCTCTGACACACTCTGACAATCTCTGACACTCTCAGACACTCTCAGACACTCTCAGACACTATATATCACTCTCTGACACTCGCAGACACTCTCTGTCACCCGCAGAAACCTCAGACAGTCTCTGTCACTCTCTGACACTCTCTGACACTCTCTGACGCTCTCTTACACTCTCTAACGCTCTCTATCACTCTATGACACTCTCTGACACTCGCGATCACTCTCTATCACTCTCTGACACACTCAGACACGCTCTATCACACTCTATCACGCTCAGACACTCTCTGACACTCTCAGACAGTCTCAATCACTCTCTGACACTCTCTATCATTCTGCATCACTCTCTGACACTCTCTATCACTCTCTGACACACTCTGACACTCTCAGACACTCACAATCACTCTCTGACTCTCTCTGACACTCTCAGACACTCTCTTTCACTCTCAGACACTCTCCGTCACTCTCTGACTCTCTCTGACACTCTCAGACACTCTCTGACACTCAATGACACTCTCTGACTCTCCCTATCACTCTCTATCACTCTCTGACACTCTCAGACACTCACTATAACTCTCTATCACTCTCTGACACTCTCTATCACTCTCTATCAATCTCTGACACACTCTTTCACTCTCTGAAACTCTCTGACACTCTCTTTCACTCTCTGAAACTCTCTGACACTCCCTATCACTCTTAACCACTCTCTGACACTCACTATCACTCTATATCGCTCTCTGACACTCTCTGTCACTCTCTGAAACTCTCTGACACTCTCTGACAATCAATGACACTCTCTGACACTCCCTATCACTCTTAACCACTCTCTGACACTCACTATCACTCTATACCACTCACTGACACGCTCTACCACTCTCTATCACTCTCTATCACTCTCTGACACTCTCTATCACTCTCTATCACTTTCTGACACTCTCTATCACTCTCAGAAACTCTCTGACACTCTCTGACACTCAATGACAATCTCTGACACTCCCTATCACTCTCTATCACTCTCTGACACTCTCTGGCACTCTCAGACACTCTCTATCACTCTCTGGCACTCTCTATCACTCTCTGACACTCTCTGACACTCTCTGACACTCTCAGACACTCTCAGACAATCTCTATCACTCTCTGACACTCTCTATCACACTCTATCACTCTCTATCACTTTCTGACACTCTCTGACATTCTCAATCACTCTCCGAAACTCTCTGACACTCTCTGACACTCTCTGACACTCAATGACACTCTCTGACTCTCCCTATAACTCTCTAACACTCTCTGACACTCTCAGACGCTCTCTATCACTCTCTAACACTCTCTAACACTCTCTAACGCTCTCTATCACTCTCTGACACTCTCTGACACTCTCAGACACTCTCTAATACTCTTTATCACTCTCTGGCACTCTCTGACAGTCTCTGACACTCTCAGACAAATTCAATCAATTTCTATCACTCTCTGACACTCTTTGACACTCTCTATCACTCTGTGACACTCTCTGACACTATCACTCTCTATTATTCTCTGACACACTCTGACAGTCTCTGAAACTCTTTCTCACTCTATGACACTCTCTGACTCTCTCTATCACTCTCTATCACTCTTTGACACACTCAGACACGCTCCATCACTCTCTATCACTCTCTGACACACTCTATCACTCTCTGACACTCTCTGACACTCTCTATCACTCTCTGTCACTCTCTGAAACTCTCTGACACTCTCTGACACTCTCTGACACTCAATGAAAATCTCTGAAATTCCCTATCACTCGCTATCACTCTCTGACACTCTCTGACACTCTCTGACACTCTCAGACACTCCCTATCACTCTCTATCACTCTCTGACACTGTCTATCACTCTCCATCACTCTCTGACACTCTCTGACACACTCTGACACTCTCAGACACTCTCTATCACTCTCTATCACTCTCTGACACTCTCTATCACTCTCTATCACTATCTGACACTCTCTGACACTCTCAATCACTCTCTGAATCTCTCTGACACTCTCTGACACTCAATGACACTCTCTGAGTCTCCCTATAACTCTCTAACACTCTCTGACACTCTCAGACACTCACGATCACTCTCTATCACTCTCTGACACTCTCTATCACTCTCTATCAATCTCTGACGCTCTCTTTCACTCTCTGAAACTCTCTGACAGTCTCTGACACTCACTAACACACTCTGACACTCCCTATCACTCTTAACCACTCTCTGACACTCAGTATCACTCTTTTTCACTCTCTGACACTCTCTATCACTCTCTGAAACTCTCTGACACTGTCTGACAATCAATGACACACTCTGACACTCCCGATCACACTTAACCACTCTCTGACACTCACTATCACTCTATATCACTCTCTGACACGCTCTATCACTCTCTATCACTCTCTCACACTCTCCATCACTCTCTATCACTCTCTGACACTCTCTATCACTCTCTGAAACTCTCGGACACTCTCTGACACTCTCTGACACTCCCTATCACTCTCCATCACTCACTGACACTCTCTGACACTCTCAGACACTCTCTATCACTCTCTGACACTCTCTGACACTCTCTATCACTCTCTGACACTCTCTAACACTCTCTGACACTCTCAGACGCTCTCTATCACTCTCTAACACACTCAGATACGCTCCATCACTCTCTATCACTCTCTGACACACTCTATCACTCTCTGACACTCTCTGACACTCTCTATCACTCTCTGTCACTCTCTGAAACTCTCTGACACTCTCTGACACTCTCTGACACTCAATGAAAATCTCTGAAATTCCCTATCACTCACTATCACTCTCTGACACTCTCTGACACTCTCTGACACTCTCAGACACTCCCTATCACTCTCTATCACTCTCTGACACTGTCTATCACTCTCCATCACTCTCTGACACTCTCTGACACACTCTGACACTCTCAGACACTCTCTATCACTCTCTGACACTCTCTATCACTCTCTATCACTATCTGACACTCTCTGACACTCTCAATCACTCTCTGAATCTCTCTGACACTCTCTGACACTCAATGACACTCTCTGAGTCTCCCTATAACTCTCTAACACTCTCTGACACTCTCAGACACTCACGATCACTCTCTATCACTCTCTGACACTCTCTATCACTCTCTATCAATCTCTGACGCTCTCTTTCACTCTCTGAAACTCTCTGACAGTCTCTGACACTCACTAACACACTCTGACACTCCCTATCACTCTTAACCACTCTCTGACACTCAGTATCACTCTTTTTCACTCTCTGACACTCTCTATCACTCTCTGAAACTCTCTGACACTGTCTGACAATCAATGACACACTCTGACACTCCCGATCACACTTAACCACTCTCTGACACTCACTATCACTCTATATCACTCTCTGACACGCTCTATCACTCTCTATCACTCTCTCACACTCTCCATCACTCTCTATCACTCTCTGACACTCTCTATCACTCTCTGAAACTCTCGGACACTCTCTGACACTCTCTGACACTCCCTATCACTCTCCATCACTCACTGACACTCTCTGACACTCTCAGACACTCTCTATCACTCTCTGACACTCTCTGACACTCTCTATCACTCTCTGACACTCTCTAACACTCTCTGACACTCTCAGACACTCTCTGACACTCTCTGACACTCTCAGACGCTCTCTATCACTCTCTAACACTCTCAAACACTCTCTAACGCTCTCTATCACTCTCTGACACTCTCTGACACTCTCAGACACTCTCTAACACTCTTTATCACTCTCTGGCACTCTCTGACACTCTCAGACACATTCAATCAATTTATATCACTCTCTGACACTCTTTGACACTCTCTATCACTCTATGACACTCTCTGACACTATCACTCTCTATTATTCTCTGACACTCTCTATCACTCTCTATCAATCTCTGACGCTCTCTTTCACTCTCTGAAACTCTCTGACACTCTCTGACACTCACTGACACACTCTGACACTCCCTATCACTCTTAACCACTCTCTGACACTCAGTAACACTCTTTTTCTCTCTCTGACACTCTCTATCACTCTCTGAAACTCTCTGACACTCTCTGACAATCAGTGACACACTCTGACACTCCCGATCACTCTTAACCACTCTCTGACACTCTCAGAAACTCACGATCACTCTCTATCATTCTCTGACACTCTCTATCACTCTCTATCAATCTCTGACGCTCTCTTTCACTCTCTGAACCTCTCTGACACTCTCTGACACTCACTGACACACTCTGACACTCCCTGTCACTCTTAACCACTCTCTGACACTCAGTATAACTCGATATCACTCTCTGACACTCTCTATCACTCTCTATCACTCTCTGACACTCTCTATCGCTCTCTGAAAATCTCTGACACTCTCTGACACTCTCTGACACTCCCTATCACTCTCCATCACTCACTGACAGTCTCTGACACTCTCAGACACTCTCTATCACTCTCTGACACTCTCTGACACTCTCTATCACTCTCTGACACTCTCTGACACTCTCTGACACTCTCAGACACTCTCTATCACTCTCTGAAACTCTCTATCACACTCTATCACTCTCTATCACTTTCTGACACTCTCTGACACTCTCTATCACACTCTTTCACTCTCTATCACTCTCTATCACTCTCTGACACTCTCTATCACTCTCTGACACTCTCTATCACTCTCTGAAACTCTCTGACACTGTCTGACACTCTCTAACACTCTCTGACACTCTCAGACACTCTCTGACACTCTCTGACACACTCAGACGCTCTCTATCACTCTCTAACACTCTCAAACACTCTCTAACGCTCTCTATCACTCTCTGACACTCTCTGACACTCTCAGACACTCTCTAACACTCTTTATCACTCTCTGGCACTCTCTGACACTCTCAGACACATTCAATCAATTTATATCACTCTCTGACACTCTTTGACACTCTCTATCACTCTATGACACTCTCTGACACTATCACTCTCTATTATTCTCTGACACACTCTGACACTCTCTGACAATCTCTATCACTCTCTGACACTCTCTATCACTCTCTATCAATCTCTGACGCTCTCTTTCACTCTCTGAAACTCTCTGACACTCTCTGACACTCACTGACACACTCTGACACTCCCTATCACTCTTAACCACTCTCTGACACTCAGTATCACTCTTTTTCACTCTCTGACACTCTCTATCGCTCTCTGAAACTCTCTGACACTCTCTGACAATCAGTGACACACTCTGACACTCCCGATCACTCTTAACCACTCTCTGACACTCTCAGAAACTCACGATCACTCTCTATCATTCTCTGACACTCTCTATCACTCTCTATCAATCTCTGACGCTCTCTTTCACTCTCTGAACCTCTCTGACACTCTCTGACACTCACTGACACACTCTGACACTCCCTGTCACTCTTAACCACTCTCTGACACTCAGTATAACTCGATATCACTCTCTGACACTCTCTATCACTCTCTATCACTCTCTGACACTCTCTATCGCTCTCTGAAAATCTCTGACACTCTCTGACACTCTCTGACACTCCCTATCACTCTCCATCACTCACTGACAGTCTCTGACACTCTCAGACACTCTCTATCACTCTCTGACACTCTCTGACACTCTCTATCACTCTCTGACACTCTCTGACACTCTCTGACACTCTCAGACACTCTCTATCACTCTCTGAAACTCTCTATCACACTCTATCACTCTCTATCACTTTCTGACACTCTCTGACACTCTCTATCACACTCTTTCACTCTCTATCACTCTCTATCACTCTCTGACACTCTCTATCACTCTCTGACACTCTCTATCACTCTCTGAAACTCTCTGACACTGTCTGACACTCTCTATCACTCTCTGACACTCTCTGACACTCTCTATCACTCTCTGACACTCTCTGACACTCTCAGACACTCTCTATCACTCTCTATCACTCTCTGACACTCTCTGTCACACTCTATTACTCAATATCACTTTCTGACACTCTCTGACACTCTCAATCACTCTCTGAAACTCTCTGACACTCTCTGACACGCAATGACACTCTCTGACACTCCCTATCACTCTCTGACACTCTCTGACACTCTCTGACAATCTCAGACGCTCTCTATCACTCTCTAAGACTCTCTATCACTCTCTGACACTCTCTGGCACTCTCAGACACTCTCAGACACTCTCTAATACTCTTTATCACTCTCTGGCACTCTCTGACAGTCTCTGACACTCACAGACACATTCAATGAATTTCTATCACTCTCTGACACTCTCTGACTCTCTGACAATCTCAGACACTCCCTATCACTCTCTATCACTCTCTGACACTCTCTGACACTCTCAGACACTCACTATCACTCTCTATCACTCTCTGACACTCTCTATCACTCTCTGACACTCTCTATCACTCTCTTTCAATCTCTGACACTCTCTGTCACTCTCTGAAACTCTCTGACACTCTCTGACACTCACTGACACTCTCTGACGCTCCCTATCACTCTCTGACACTCTCTATCACTCTCTTTCAATCTCTGACACTCTCTGTCACTCTCTGAAACTCTCTGACACTCTCTATCACTCTCTGACACACTCTGACAGACTCTGACACTCTCAGACTCTCTCAGACACTCTATGAATCTCTATTTCACTCTCTATCACGCTCTGACACTCTCTGACTCTCTCTGACACTCTCAGAAACTTTCTATCACTCTCTATCACTCTCTATCTCTCTCTGACACTCTCTGACACACTCTGACACTCTCAGTTACTCTCTATCACTCTCTGACACTCCCTATCACTCTTTATCACCTTCTGACACTCTCTGACACTCTCAATCGCTCTCTGAAACTCTCTGACACTCTCTGTCACTCAATGAAACTCTCTGACACTCCCTATCACTCTCTATCACTCTCTGACACTCTCAGACACTCACTATCACTCTCTATCACTCTCTGACACACTCTATCACTCTCTAACAATCTCTGACACACTCTATAACTCTCTGACACTCACTGACACTCTCTGACACTCACTATCACTCCATATCACTCTCTATCACTCTCTATAACTCTCTACCACTATCTGACTCTCTCTATCACTCTCTATCACTCTCTGACACTCTCTATCACTCTCTGAAACTCTATGACACTCACTGACACTCTCTGACACTCCCTATCACTCTTAACCACTCTCTGACACTCTCTATCACTCTCTGGAATTCTCTGACACTCTCTGACACTCAATGACACTCTCTGACACTCCCTATCAATCTTAACCACTCTCTGACACTCACTATCACTCTGTATCACTCTCTGACACGCTCTATCACTCTCTATCACTCTCTGACACTTTCTATCACTCTCTATCACTCTCTATCTCTCTCAGACACTCTCCATCACTCTCTGAAACTCTCTGACACTCTCTGACACTCAATGACAATCTCTGACACTCCCTATCACTCTCTATCACTCTCTGACACTCTCTGATACTCTCAGACAGTCTCTATCACTCTCTATCACTCTCTGACTCTCTCTATCACTTTCTGACACACTCTGACACTCTCAATCACTCTCTGAAACTCTCTGACACTCTCTGACACTCAATGACACTCTCTGACACTCCCTATCACTCTCTATCACTCTCTGACACTCTCAGACTCTCTCTATCACTCTCTATCTCTCGGTGACACTCTCTATCACTCTCTATCACTCTCTGACACTCTCTGACACTCTCTGACACTCTCTGACACTCTTTATCACGCTCTGACAGTCTCTGACACTCTCAGACGCATTCAATCACTTTCTATCACTCTCTGACACTCTTTGAAACTCTCTGTCACTCGATGACACTCTCTGACACTCTCTATCACACTCTATTATTCTCTGACACACTCTGACACGCTCTGGCTCTCTCAGACACTCTCTATCACTCTGTATCACACTCTGACACTCTCTATCACACTCTGACACTCTCCGACACTCTCAGACACTCTCTGACACTCTCAGACACTCTCAATCACTCTCTGAATCTCTGTGACACTCTCAGACCCTCTCATTCACTCTCAGACACTCTCTGACACTCTCTGACACTCTCAGACACTCTCTATCACGCTCTGACACTCTCTGACACTCTCTGACACACTCTGACACTCTCCGACACTCTCAGACACTCTCTGACACTCTCAGACACTCTCAATCACTCTCTGAATCTCTGTGACACTCTCAGACCCTCTCATTCACTCTCAGACACTCTCTGACACTCTCAGACACTCTCTATCACGCTCTGACACTCTCTGACACTCTCTGACACACTCTGACACTCTCTGACAGTCTCAGACACACTCTATCCCTCTGTGACACACTCTGACAATCTCTGACAATCTCAGACACTCTCAGACACTCTATATCACTCTCTGACACTCACTGACAATCGCAGACACTCTCTGTCACCTCAGACACTCTCTATCACTCTCTGACACTCTCTGACACTCTCTGACACTCTCTATCACTCTCTATCACTCTCTGACACTCTCTGACACACTCAGACACGCTCTATCACTCTCTATCACTCTCTGACACACTCTGAGAGTCTCTGACACTCTCAGACTCTCTCAGACACTCTCTGACACTCTCTGTCACTCTCTGACACTCTCTATCACTCTCTGTCACGCACTGACACTCTCTGACACTCTCAGACACTCTCTATCACTCTATGACACTCTCTGACACTCTCTATCACTCTCTATTATTCTCTGAAACACTCTGACAGACTCTGACACTCTCAGACTCTCTCAGACACTCTCTACCACACTCTATCACGCTCTGACACTCTCTATCACTCTCTGACACTCTCTGACACTCTCTGACACTCTCAGACACTCTCTGACACTCTCTGACACTCTCAGACGCTCTCTATCACTCTCTAACACTCTCAGACGCTCTCTATCACTCTATGACACTCTCTGACACTCTCTATCACTCTCTATTATTCTCTGAAACACTCTGACAGACTCTGACACTCTCAGACTCTCTCAGACACTCTCTACCACACTCTATCACGCTCTGACACTCTCTATCACTCTCTGACACTCTCTGACACTCTCAGACACTCTGTGACACTCTCTGACACTCTCAGACGCTCTCTATCACTCTCTAACACTCTCAAACACTCTCTAACGCTCTCTATCACTCTCTGACACTCTCTGACACTCTCTGACACTCTCAGACACTCTCTAATACTCTTTATCACTCTCTGGCACTCTCAGACACATTCAATCAATTTATATCACTCTCTGACACTCTTTGACACTCTCTATCACTCTATGACACTCTCTGACACTATCACTCTCTATTATTCTCTGACACACTCTGACACTCTCTGACACTCTCTATCACTCTCTGACACTCTCTATCACTCTCTATCAATCTCTGACGCTCTCTTTCACTCTCTGAAACTCTCTGACACTCTCTGACACTCACTGACACACTCTGACACTCCCTATCACTCTTAACCACTCTCTGACACTCAGTATCACTCTTTTTCACTCTCTGACACTCTCTATCACTCTCTGAAACTCTCTGACACTCTCTGACAATCAGTGACACACTCTGACACTCCCGATCACTCTTAACCACTCTCTGACACTCTCAGAAACTCACAATCACTCTCTATCATTCTCTGACACTCTCTATCACTCTCTATCAATCTCTGACGCTCTCTTTCACTCTCTGAACCTCTCTGACACTCTCTGACACTCACTGACACACTCTGACACTCCCTGTCACTCTTAACCACTCTCTGACACTCAGTATCACTCGATATCACTCTCTGACACTCTCTATCACTCTCTATCACTCTCTGACACTCTCTATCGCTCTCTGAAAATCTCTGACACTCTCTGACACTCCCTATCACTCTCCATCACTCACTGACACTCTCTGACACTCTCAGACACTCTCTATCACTCTCTGACACTCTCTGACACTCTCAGACGCTCTCTATCACTCTCTGAAACTCTCTATCACACTCTATCACTCTCTATCACTTTCTGACACTCTCTGACACTCTCTATCACTCTCTGACACTCTCTATCACTCTCTGACACTCTCTGACACTCTCAGACACTCTCTATCACTCTCTGAAACTCTCTATCACACTCTATCACTCTCTATCACTTTCTGACACTCTCTGACACTCTCTATCACACTCTTTCACTCTCTATCACTCTCTATCACTCTCTGACACTCTCTATCACTCTCTGACACTCTCTATCACTCTCTGAAACTCTCTGACACTGTCTGACACTCTCAGACACTCTCTATCACTCTCTGACACTCGCTGACACTCTCTATCACTCTCTGACACTCTCTGACACTCTCAGACACTCTCTATCACTCTCTATCACTCTCTGACACTCTCTGTCACACTCTATTACTCAATATCACTTTCTGACACTCTCTGACACTCTCTATCACTCTCTGAAACTCTCTATCACACTCTATCACTCTCTATCACTTTCTGACACTCTCTGACACTCTCTATCACACTCTTTCACTCTCTATCACTCTCTATCACTCTCTGACACTCTCTATCACTCTCTATCACTCTCTGACACTCTCTATCACTCTCTGAAACTCTCTGACACTGTCTGACACTCTCAGACACTCTCTATCACTCTCTGACACTCTCTGACACTCTCTATCACTCTCTGACACTCTCTGACACTCTCAGACACTCTCTATCACTCTCTATCACTCTCTGACACTCTCTGTCACACTCTATTACTCAATATCACTTTCTGACACTCTCTGACACTCTCAATCACTCTCTGAAACTCTCTGACACTCTCTGACACTCAATGACACTCTCTGACACTCCCTATCACTCTCTGACACTCTCTTACACTCTCTGGCACTCTCAGACACTCTCAGACACTCTCTAATACTCTTTATCACTCTCTGGCACTCTCTGACAGTCTCTGACACTCTCAGACACATTCAATCCCTTTCTATCACTCTCTGACACTCTCTGACTCTCTGACAATCTCAGACACTCCCTATCACTGTCGATCACTCTCTGACACTCACTGACACTCTCAGACACTCACTATCACTCTCTATCACTCTCTGACACTCTCTATCACTCTCTGACACTCTCTATCGCTCTCTGACACTCTCTATCACTCTCTTTCAATCTCTGACACTCTCTGTCACTCTCTGAAACTCTCTGACACTCTCTGACACTCACTGACAATCTCTGACGCTCCCTATCACTCTTAACCACTCTCTGACACTCATTATCACTCTATATCACTCTCTGACACTCTCTATCACTCTCTGAAACTCTCTGACACTCTGACACTCAATGACACTCTCTGACACTCCCTATCACTCTTAACCACTCTCTGACACTCACTATCACTCTATATCACTCTCTGACACTCTCTATCACTCTCTATTATTCTCTGACACACTCTGACACTCTCTGACACTCTCTATCACTCTATGACACTCTCTGACACTCTCTATCACTCTCTATCACTCTCTGACACTCTCTGACACACTCAGACACGCTCCATCACTCTCTATCACTCTCTGACACACTCTGACAGACTCTGACACTCTCAGACTCTCTCAGACACTCTATGAATCTCTATTTCACTCTCTATCACGCTCTGACACTCTCTGACTCTCTCTGACACTCTCAGACACTCCCTATCACTCGATATCACTCTCTGACACTCTCAGACACTCACTATCACTCTCTATCACTCTCTGACACTCTCTATCACTCTCTGACACTCTCTATCACTCTCTATCAATCTCTGACACTCTCTGTCACTCTCTGAAACTCTCTGACACTCTCTGACAGTCAATGACACTCTCTGACACTCCCTATCACACATAACCACTCTCTGACACTCACTATCACTCTATATCACTCTGTGACACTCTCTATCACTCTCTATCACTCTCTGACACTCTCTATCACTCTCTATCACTCTCTGACACTCTCTATCAATCTCTGAAACTCTCTGACACTCTCTGACACTCAATGACAATCTCTGACACTCCCTATCACTCTCTATCACTCTCTGACACTCTCTGACACTCTCTGACAATCTCAGACACTTTCTATCACTCTCTATCTCTCTCTGACACTCTCTGACACACTCTGACACTCTCAGTTACTCTCTATCACTCTCTGACACTCCCTATCACTCTTTATCACCTTCTGACACTCTCTGACACTCTCAATCGCTCTCTGAAACTCTCTGACACTCTCTGACACTCTCTGTCACTCAATGAAACTCTCTGACACTGCCTATCACTCTCTATCACTCTCTGACACTCTCAGACACTCACTATCACTCTCTATCACTCTCTGACACACTCTATCACTCTCTAACAATCTCTGACACACTCTATAACTCTCTGACATTCACTGACACTCTCTGACACTCCCTATCACTCTTAACCACTCTCTGACACTCACTATCACTCCATATCACTCTCTATCACTCTCTATAACTCTCTACCACTATCTGACTCTCTCTATCGCTCTCTATCACTCTCTGACACTCTCTATCACTCTCTGAAACTCTATGACACTCACTGACACTCTCTGACACTCCCTATCACTCTTAACCACTCTCTGACACTCACTATCACTCTATATCACTCTCTGACACTCTCTATCACTCTCTGGAATTCTCTGACACTCTCTGACACTCAATGACACTCTCTGACACTCCCTATCAATCTTAACCACTCTCTGACACTCACTATCACTCTGTATCACTCTCTGACACGCTCTATCACTCTCTATCACTCTCTGACACTTTCTATCACTCTCTATCACTCTCTATCTCTCTCTGACACTCTCTATCACTCTCTGAAACTCTCTGACACTCTCTGACACTCAATGACAATCTCTGACACTCCCTATCACTCTCTATCACTCTCTCACACTCAATGACACTCTCTGACACTCCCTATCACTCTCTAGCACTCTCTGACACTCTCTGACACTCTCAGACTCTCTCTATCACTCTCTATCTCTCGGTGACACTCTCTATCACTCTCTATCACTCTCTGACACTCTCTGACACTCTCTGACACTCTTTATCACTCTCTGACAGTCTCTGACACTCTCAGACGCCTTCAATCACTTTCTATCACTCTCTGACACTCTTTGAAACTCTCTGTCACTCGATGACACTCTCTGACACTCTCTATCACACTCTATTATTCTCTGACACACTCTGACACGCTCTGGCACTCTCATACACTCTCTATCACTCTGTATCACACTCTGACACTCTCTATCACACTCTGACACTCTCCGACACTCTCAGACACTCTCTGACACTCTCAGACACTCTCAATCACTCTCTGAATCTCTGTGACACTCTCAGACACTCTCATTCACTCTCAGACACTCTCTGACACTCTCAGACACTCTCAGACACTCTCTATCACTCTCTGACACTCTCAGACACTCTCTGACACTCTCATACACTCTCTATCAATCTCTATCGCTCTCTGACACACTCTGGCAGTCTCAGACACTCTCTATCACTCTCTGACACACTCTGACAATCTCTGACACTCTCAGACACTCTCAGACACTCTCAGACACTTTATATCACTCTCTGACAGTTACTGACACTCGCAGACACTCTCTGTCACTCTCAGACACCTCAGACACTCTCTATCATGCTCTGACACTCTCTGACACTCTCTGACACTCTCTGACACTCTCTGACAGTCTCAGACACACTCTATCCCTCTGTGACACACTCTGACAATCTCTGACAATCTCAGACACTCTCAGACACTCTATATCACTCTCTGACACTCACTGACAATCGCAGACACTCCCTGTCACCTCAGACACTCTCTATCACTCTCTGACACTCTCTGACACTCTCTGACACTCTCTATCACTCTCTATCACTCTCTGACACTCTCTGACACACTCAGACACGCTCTATCACTCTCTATCACTCTCTGACACACTCTGACAGTCTCTGACACTCTCAGACTCTCTCAGACACTCTCTGACACTCTCTGTCACTCTCTGACACTCTCTATCACTCTCTGTCACGCACTGACACTCTCTGACGCTCTCAGACACTCTCTGTCACTCTATGACACTCTCTGACACTCTCTATCACTCTCTATTATTCTCTGAAACACTCTGACAGACTCTGACACTCTCAGACTCTCTCAGACACTCTCTATCACACTCTATCACGCTCTGACACTCTCTGACTCTCTCTGACACTCTCAGACACTCCCTATCACTCTCTATCACTCTCTGACACTCTCTGACACTCTCAGACACTCACTATCACTCTCTATCACTCTCTGACACTCTCTATCACTCTCTGACACTCTCTATCACTCTCTTTCAATCTCTGACACTCTCTGTCACTCTCTGAAACTCTCTGACACTCTCTGACACTCACTGACACTCTTTGACGCTCCCTATCACTCTTAACCACTCTCTGACACTCATTATCACTCTATATCACTCTCTGACACTCTCTATCACTCTCTGAAACTCTCTGACACTCTGACACTCAATGACACTCTCTGACACTCCCTATCACTCTTAACCACTCTCTGACACTCACTATCACTCTATATCACTCTCTGACACTCTCTAAAACTCTCTATTATTCTCTGACACTCTCTGACACTCTCTGACTCTCTCTATCACTCTATGACACTCTCTGACACTCTCTATCACTCTCTATCACTCTCTGACACTCTCTGACACACTCAGACACGCTCCATCACTCTCTATCACTCTCTGACACACTCTGACAGACTCTGACACTCTCAGACTCTCTCAGACACTCTATGAATCTCTATTTCACTCTCTATCACGCTCTGACACTCTCTGACTCTCTCTGACACTCTCAGACACTCCCTATCACTCTCTATCACTCTCTGACACTCTCAGACACTCACTATCACTCTCTATCACTCTCTGACACTTTCTATCACTCTCTGACACTCTCTATCACTCTCTATCAATCTCTGACACTCTCTGTCACTCTCTGAAACTCTCTGACACTCTCTGACAGTCAATGACACTCTCTGACACTCCCTATCACACATAACCACTCTCTGACACTCACTATCACTCTATATCACTCTGTGACACTCTCTATCACTCTCTATCACTCTCTGACACTCTCTATCACTCTCTATCACTCTCTGACACTCTCTGACACTCTCAGACACTCACTATCACTCTCTATCACTCTCTGACACTCTCTATCACTCTCTGACACTCTCTATCACTCTCTTTCAATCTCTGACACTCTCTGTCACTCTCTGAAACTCTCTGACACTCTCTGACACTCACTGACACTCTCTGACGCTCCCTATCACTCTTAACCACTCTCTGACACTCATTATCACTCTATATCACTCTCTGACACTCTCTATCACTCTCTGAAACTCTCTGACACTCTGACACTCAATGACACTCTCTGACACTCCCTATCACTCTTAACCACTCTCTGACACTCACTATCACTCTATATCACTCTCTGACACTCTCTATCACTCTCTGGAATTCTCTGACACTCTCTGACACTCAATGACACTCTCTGACACTCCCTATCAATCTTAACCACTCTCTGACACTCACTATCACTCTGTATCACTCTCTGACACGCTCTATCACTCTCTATCACTCTCTGACACTTTCTATCACTCTCTATCACTCTCTATCTCTCTCTGACACTCTCAATCACTCTCTGAAACTCTCTGAAACTCTATGACACTCTCTGACACTCTCTGTCACTCAATGACACTCTCAGACACTCACTATCACTCGCTCTCTATCACTCTCTGACACTCCCTGTCACTCTCTATCACTCTCTGACACTCTCTATCAGTCCCTGACACTCTCTACCACTACCTGACACTCTCTGACACTCTCAAGCACTCTCTATCACTCTCTGACACTCTCTATCACTCTCTGAAACTCTCTGACACTCTCGGACACTCAATGACACTCTCTGACACTCCCTATCACTCATAACCACTCTCTGACACTCACTATCACTCTATATCACTCTGTGACACTCTCTATCACTCTCTGAAACTCTCTGACACTCTCTGACAATCAATGACAATCTCTGACACTCTCTATCACTCTCTATCACTCTCTGACACTCTCTGACACTCTCTGACACTCCCTATCACTCTTAACCACTCTCTGACACTCATTATCTCTCTATATCACTCTCTGACACTCTCTATCACTCTCTATCACTCTCTGAAACTCTCTGACACTCTCCATCACTCAATGGCACTCTCTGACACTCTCTATCACTCTCTATCACTCTCTGACACTCTCTGACACACTCTGACACTCTCTGACACTCTCAGACACTCACTATCACTCTCTATCACTCTTTAACACTCTCTATCACTATATATCACTGTCTGACACTCTCTATCACTCTCTGACACTCTGACACTCTCAGACACTCACTATCACTCTCTATCACTCTCTGACACTCTCTATCACTCTCTGACGCTCTCTATCACTCTCTGACACTCTCTATCACTCTCTGAAACTCTCTGACACTCTCTGACACTCAATGATACTCTCTGACACTCTCTGACACTCAATGATACTCTCTGACACTCTCTTTCACTCTCTATCACTCTCTGAAACTCTCTGACACTCTCTGACACTCAATGACACTCTCTGACACTCCCTATCACTCTTAACCACTCTCTGACACTCACTATCTCTCTATATCACTCTCTGACACTCTCTATCACTCTCTGAAACTCCCTGACACTCTCTATCACTCAATGACACTCTCTGACACTCTCTATCTCTCTATATCACTCTCTGACACTCTCTATCACTCTCTGAAACTCTCTGACACTCTCTATCACTCAATGACACACTCTGACACTCTCTGACACTCTCAGACACTCACTGTCACTCTCTATCACTCTTTAACACTCTCTATCACTATATATCACTGTCTGACACTCTCTATCACTCTCTGACTCTCTGACACTCTCAGACACTCTCAGACACTCACTATCACTCTCTATCACTCTCTGACACTCTCTGACACTCTCTAACACTCTCTTAAACTCTCTGCCACTCTCTGACAATCAATGACACTCTCTGACACTCCCTATCACTCTTAACCACTCTCTGACACTCACTATCACTCTATATCTCTCTCTGTCACTCTCTATCACTTTCTGACACTCTCTGACACTCTCAATCACTCTCTGACACTCTCTGACACTCAATGAAACTCTCTGACACTCCCTATCGCTCTCTATCACTCTCTGATACTCTCTGACAATCTGAGACTCTCTCTATCACTCTCTGACACTCTCTATCGCTCTCTATCACTCTCTGACACTCTCTAACACTCTCTAACACTCTTTATCACTCTCTGGCACTCTCTGACAGTCTCTGACACTCTCAGACACATTCAATCACATTCTATCACTCTCTGAGACTCTTTGACACTCTCTATCACTCTATGACACTCTCTGACACTCTCTATCACTCTCTATTATTCTCTGACACACTCTGACACTCTCTGACACTCTCTGACAATCTCTGGCACTCTCAGACACTCTCTGACACTCTCTATCACTCTCTATTATTCTCTGACACACTCTGACACTCACTGACACTCTCTGACACTCCCTATCACTCTTAACCACTCTCTGACACACACTATCACTCTCTATCACTCTCTGACGCTCTCTATCACTCCCTCAAACTCTCTGACACTCTCTGACACTCTCTATCACTCCCTGACACTGTCTATCACTCTCTATCACTCTCTGACACTCTCTGATACACTCTGACACTCTCAGACACTCTCTATCACTCTCTGACACTCTCTATCACTCTCCATCACTCTCTATCACTCTCTATCACTTTCTGACACACTCTGACACTCTCAATCACTCTCTGAAACTCTCTGAAACTCTATGACACTCTCTGACACTCTCTGTCACTCAATGACACTCTCAGACACTCACTATCACTCGCTCTCTATCACTCTCTGACACTCTCTGACACTCTCTATCACTCTCTGACACTCTCTATCACTCCCTGACACTCTCTACCACTATCTGACACTCTCTGACACTCTCT
Organism: Heterodontus francisci; assembly: GCF_036365525.1. Classification (NCBI taxonomy): domain Eukaryota; kingdom Metazoa; phylum Chordata; class Chondrichthyes; order Heterodontiformes; family Heterodontidae; genus Heterodontus; species Heterodontus francisci. The sequence goes on along the minus strand of NC_090398.1, from coordinate 55,375,801 downwards.
AGCACTATCTATCACTCTCTGACACTCTCTATCACTCTCTGAAACTCTCTGACACTCTCGGACACTCAATGACACTCTCTGACACTCCCTATCACTCATAACCACTCTCTGACACTCACTATCACTCTATATCACTCTGTGACACTCTCTATCACTCTCTGAAACTCTCTGACACTCTCTGACAATCAATGACAATCTCTGACACTCTCTATCACTCTCTATCACTCTCTGACACTCTCTGACACTCTCTGACACTCTCTGACACTCCCTATCACTCTTAACCACTCTCTGACACTCATTATCTCTCTATATCACTCTCTGACACTCTCTATCACTCTCTATCACTCTCTGAAACTCTCTGACACTCTCCATCACTCAATGACACTCTCTGACACTCTCTATCACTCTCTATCACTCTCTGACACTCTCTGACACACTCTGACACTCTCTGACACTCTCAGACACTCACTATCACTCTCTATCACTCTTTAACACTCTCTATCACTATATATCACTGTCTGACACTCTCTATCACTCTCTGACACTCTGACACTCTCAGACACTCACTATCACTCTCTATCACTCTCTGACACTCTCTATCACTCTCTGACGCTCTCTATCACTCTCTGACACTCTCTATCACTCTCTGAAACTCTCTGACACTCTCTGACACTCAATGATACTCTCTGACACTCTCTGACACTCAATGATACTCTCTGACACTCTCTTTCACTCTCTATCACTCTCTGAAACTCTCTGACACTCTCTGACACTCAATGACACTCTCTGACACTCCCTATCACTCTTAACCACTCTCTGACACTCACTATCTCTCTATATCACTCTCTGACACTCTCTATCACTCTCTGAAACTCTCTGACACTCTCTATCACTCAATGACACTCTCTGACACTCTCTATCACTCTCTATCACTCTCTGACACTCTCTGACACACTCTGACACTCTCTGACACTCTCAGACACTCACTATCACTCTCTATCACTCTTTAACACTCTCTATCACTATATATCACTGTCTGACACTCTCTATCAGTCTCTGACTCTCTGACACTCTCAGACACTCTCAGACACTCACTATCACTCTCTATCACTCTCTGACACTCTCTATCAATCTCTGACACTCTCTATCACTCTCTGAAACTCTCTGACACTCTCTGACACTCAATGATACTCTCTGACACTCTCTATCACTCTCGATCACTCTCCGACACTCTCTGACACTCTCAGACGCGCTCTATCACTCTCTGACACTCTCTATCACTCTCTGACACTCTCTGACACTCTCTAACACTCTCTTAAACTCTCTGCCACTCTCTGACAATCAATGACACTCTCTGACACTCCCTATCACTCTTAACCACTCTCTGACACTCACTATCACTCTATATCTCTCTCTGTCACTCTCTATCACTCTCTATCACTCTCTACCACTATCTGACACTCTCTGACACTCTCTATCACTCTCTGAAACTCTCTGACACTCTCTGACACTCAATGACACTCTCTGACACTCCCTATCACTCATAACCACTCTCTGACACTCACTATCACTCTATATCACTCTGTGACACTCTCTATCACTCTCTGAAACTCTCTGACATTCTCTGACAATCAATGACAATCTCTGACACTCCCTATCACTCTCTATCACTCTCTGACACTCTCTGACACTCTCAGATACTCTCTATCACTCTCTATCACTCCCTGACACTGTCTATCACTCTCTATCACTCTGACACTCTCTGACACTCTCTAACACTCTCTTAAACTCTCTGCCACTCTCTGACACTCAATGACACTCTCTGACACTCCCTATCACTCTTAACCACTCTCTGACACTCACTATCACTCTATATCTCTCTCTGTCACTCTCTATCACTCTCTATCACTCTCTACCACTATCTGACACTCTCTGACACTCTCTATCACTCTCTGAAACTCTCTGACACTCTCTGACACTCAATGACACTCTCTGACACTCCCTATCACTCATAACCACTCTCTGACACTCACTATCACTCTATATTACTCTGTGACACTCTCTATCACTCTCTGAAACTCTCTGACATTCTCTGACAATCAATGACAATCTCTGACACTCCCCATCACTCTCTATCACTCTCTGACACTCTCTGACACTCTCTGACACTCTCAGAAACTCTCTATCACTCTCTATCACTCCCTGACACTGTCTATCACTCTCTATCACTCTCTGACACTCTCTGACACTCAATGACACTCTCTGACACTCCCTATCACTCTTAACCACTCTCTGACACTCACTATCACTCTATATCTCTCTCTGTCACTCTCTATCACTCTCTATCACTCTCTACCACTATCTGACACTCTCTGACACTCTCTATCACTCTCTGAAACTCTCTGACACTCTCTGACACTCAATGACACTCTCTGACACTCCCTATCACTCATAACCACTCTCTGACACTCACTATCACTCTATATCACTCTGTGACACTCTCTATCACTCTCTGAAACTCTCTGACATTCTCTGACAATCAATGACAATCTCTGACACTCCCTATCACTCTCTATCACTGTCTGACACTCTCTGACACTCTCTGACACTCTCAGAAACTCTCTATCACTCTCTATCACTCCCTGACACTGTCTATCACTCTCTATCACTCTCTGACACTCTCTGATACACTCTGACACTCTCAGACACTCTCTATCACTCTCTGACACTCTCTATCACTCTCTAACACTCTCTATCACTCTCGATCACTTTCTGACACTCTCTGACACTCTCAATCACTCTGCAACTCTCTGAAACTCTCTGACACTCTCTGACACTCTCTGTCACTCAATGACACTCTCAGACACTCACTATCACTCGCTGTCACTCTCTGACACTCTCTATCACTCTCTATCAATCTCTGACACTCTCTATCACTCTCTGAAACTCTCTGACTCTCTCTGACACTCACTGACACTCTCTGACACTCCCTATCACTCTTAACCACTCTCTGACACTCACTATACCTCTATATCACTCTCTGACACTCTCTATCGCTCTCTGAAACTCAATGAATCCCTCTGACACTCCCTATCACTCTTAACCACTCTCTGACACTCACTATCTCTCTATATCACACTCTGACACGTTCTATCTCTCTCTATCACTCTCTGTCACTCTCTGACACTCTCTATCACTCTCTATTATTCTCTGACACACTCTGACACTCACTGACACGCTCTGACACTCCATATCACTCTTAACCACTCTCTGACACACACTATCACTCTATATCACTCTCTGACGCTCTCTATCACTCTTTCAAACTCTCTGACACTCTCTGACACTCTCTATCACTCTCTGACACTCCCTATCACTCTTAACCACTCTCTGACACTTACTATCACTCTATATCACTCTCTGACACGCTCTATCACTCTCTATCACTCTCTGACACTCTGTCACTCTCGATCACTCTCTATCACGCTCTGACACTCTCTATCACTCTCTGAATCTCTCTGACGCTCTCTGACACTCAATGACAATCTCTGACACTCCCTATCACTCTCCATCACTCTTTGACACTCTCTGACACTCTCTGACACTCTCAGACACTCTCTATCACTCTCTGACACTCTCTATCACTCTCTGACACTCTCTGACACTCTCAGACATTCTATATCACCCTCTATCACTCTCTGACACTCTCTATCACTCTCTGACATTCTCTGACACTCTCTGACACTCAATGACACTCTCTGACACTCCCTATCACTCATAACCACTCTCTGACACTCACTATCACTCTATATCACTCTGTGACACTCTCTATCACTCTCTGAAACTCTCTGACATTCTCTGACAATCAATGACAATCTCTGACACTCCCTATCACTCTCTATCACTCTCTGACACTCTCTGATACACTCTGACACTCCCTATCACTCTCTATCACTCTCTGACACTCTCTATCACTCTCCATCACTCTCTATCACTCTCTATCACTTTCTGACACTCTCTGACACTCTCAATCACTCTCTGAAACTCTCCTAAACTCTCTGACTCTCTCTGACACTCTCTGTCACTCAATGACACTCTCAGACACTCACTATCACTCGCTATCACTCTCTGACACTCTCTATCACTCTCTATCAATCTCTGACACTCTCTATCACTCTCTGAAACCCTCTGACTCTCTCTGACACTCACTGACACTCTCTGACACTCCCTATCACTCTTAACCACTCTCTGACACTCACTATCCCTCTATATCACTCTCTGACACTCTCTATCACTCTCTGAAACTCAATGAATCTCTCTGACACTCCCTATCACTCTTAACCAATCTCTGACACTCACTATCTCTCTATATCACACTCTGACACGTTCTATCACTCTCTATCACTCTCTGTCACTCTCTGACACTCTCTATAACTCTCTATCACTCTCTATCACTCTCTGACACTCTCTATCACTCTCTGAAACTCTCTGACACTCTCTGACACTCAATGCCAATCTCTGACACTCCCTATCGCTCTCTATCACTCTCTGACACTCTCTGACACTCTCTATCACTCTCTGACACTCTCTATCACTCTCTGACACTCTCTACCACTATCTGACACTCTCTGACACTCTCTATCACTCTCTATCACTCTCTGACACTCTCTATCACTCTCTGAAACTCTCTGACACTCTCTGACACTCAATGACACTCTCTGACACTCCCTATCACTCATAACCACTCTCTGAAACTCACTATCACTCTATATCACTCTGTGACACTCTCTATCACTCTCTGAAACTCTCTGACACTCTCTGACAATCAATGACAATCTCTGACACTCTCTATCACTCTCTATCACTCTCTGACACTCTCTGACACTCTCTGACACTCCCTATCACTCTTACCCACTCTCTGACACTCACTATCTCTCTATATCACTCTCTGACACTCTCTATCACTCTCTATCACTCTCTGAAACTCTCTGACACTCTCTATCACTCAATGACACTCTCTGACACTCTCTATCACTCTCTATCACTCTCTGACACTCTCTGACACACTCTGACACTCTCTGACACTCTCTATCACTCTCTGACACTCTCTACCACTATCTGACACTCTCTGACACTCTCTATCACTCTCTATCACACTCTGACACTCTCTATCACTCTCTGAAACTCTCTGACACTCTCTGACACTCAATGACACTCTCTGACACTCCCTATCACTCATAACCACTCTCTGACACTCACTATCACTCTATATCACTCTGTGACACTCTCTATCACTCTCTGAAACTCTCTGACACTCTCTGACTATCAATGACAATCTCTGACACTCTCTATCACTCTCTATCACTCTCTGACACTCTCTGACACTCTCTGACACTCTCTGACACTCCCTATCACTCTTACCCACTCTCTGACACTCACTATCTCTCTATATCACTCTCTGACACTCTCTATCACTCTCTATCACTCTCTGAAACTCTGTGACACTCTCTATCACTCAATGACACTCTCTGACACTCTCTATCACTCTCTATCACTCTCTGACACTCTCTGACACACTCTGACACTCTCTGACACTCTCAGACACTCACTATCACTCTGTATCACTCTTTAACACTCTCTATCACTATATATCACTGTCTGACACTCTCTATCACTCTCTGACACTCTGACACTCTCAGACACTCACTATCACTCTCTATCACTCTCTGACACTCTCTATCACTCTCTGACGCTCTCTATCACTCTCTGACACTCTCTATCACTCTCTGAAACTCTCTGACACTCTCTGACACTCAATGATACTCTCTGACACTCTCTGACACTCAATGATACTCTCTGACACTCTCTATCACTCTCTATCACTCTCTGAAACTCTCTGACACTCTCTGACACTCAATGACACTCTCTGACACTCCCTATCACTCTTAACCACTCTCTGACACTCACTATCTCTCTATATCACTCTCTGACACTCTCTATCACTCTCTGAAACTCTCTGACACTCTCTATCACTCAATGACACTCTCTGACACTCTCTATCACTCTCTATCACTCTCTGACACTCTCTGACACACTCTGACACTCTCTGACATTCTCAGACACTCACTATCACTCTCTATCACTCTTTAACACTCTCTATCACTATATATCACTGTCTGACACTCTCTATCACTCTCTGACTCTCTGACACTCTCAGACACTCACTATCACTCTCTATCACTCTCTGACACTCTCTATCACTCTCTGACACTCTCTATCACTCTCTGAAACTCTCTGACACTCTCTGACACTCAATGATACTCTCTGACACTCTCTATCACTCTCGATCACTCTCTGACACTCTCTGACACTCTCAGACGTGCTCTATCACTCTCTGACACTCTCTATCACTCTCTGACACTCTCTGACACTCTCTAACACTCTCTTAAACTCTCTGCCACTCTCTGACACTCAATGACACTCTCTGACACTCCCTATCACTCTTAACCACTCTCTGACACTCACTATCACTCTATATCTCTCTCTGTCACTCTCTATCACTCTCTATCACTCTCTACCACTATCTGACACTCTCTGACACTCTCTATCACTCTCTGAAACTCTCTGACACTCTCTGACACTCAATGACACTCTCTGACACTCCCTATCACTCATAACCACTCTCTGACACTCACTATCATTCTATATCACTCTGTGACACTCTCTATCACTCTCTGAAACTCTCTGACATTCTCTGACAATCAATGACAATCTCTGACACTCCCTATCACTCTCTATCACTCTCTGACACTCTCTGACACTCTCAGATACTCTCTATCACTCTCTATCACTCCCTGACACTGTATATCACTCTCTATCACTCTCTGACACTCTCTGATACACTCTGACACTCTCAGACACTCTCTATCACTCTCTGACACTCTCTATCACTCTCTATCACTCTCTATCACTCTCGATCACTTTCTGACACTCTCTGACACTCTCAATCACTCTGAAACACTCTGAAACTCTCTGACACTCTCTGACACTCTCTGTCACTCAATGACACTCTCAGACACTCACTATCACTCGCTATCACTCTCTGACACTCTCTATCACTCTCTATCAATCTCTGACACTCTCTATCACTCTCTGAAACTCTCTGACTCTCTCTGACACTCACTGACACTCTCTGACACTCCCTATCACTCTTAACCACTCTCTGACACTCACTATCCCTCTATATCACTCTCTGACACTCTCTATCACTCTCTGAAACTCAATGAATCTCTCTGACACTCCCTATCACTCTTAACCACTCTCTGACACTCACTATCTCTCCATATCACTCTCTGACACGTTCTATCTCTCTCTATCACTCTCTGTCACTCTCTGACACTCGCTATCACTCTCTATCACTCTCTATCACTCTCTGACACTCTCTATCACTCTCTGAAACTCTCTGACACTCTCTGACACTCAATGACAATCTCTGTCACTCCCTATCACTCTCTATCACTCTCTGACACTCTCTGACACTCTCTGACGCTCTCAGACACTCTCTATCACTCTCTGACACTCTCTATCACTCTCTGACACTCTCTGACACTCTCAGACACTCTCTATCACTCTCAGACACTCTCTATCACTCTCTGACACTCTCTATCACTCTCTATCACTCTCTATCACTTTCTGACACTCTCTGACACTCTCAATCACTCTCTGACACTCTCTGACACTCAATGAAACTCTCTGACACTCCCTATCGCTCCCTATCACTCTCTGACACTCTCTGACACTCTGAGACTCTCTCTATCACTCTCTATCACTCTCCGACACTCTCTATCACTCTCTATCACTCTCTGACACTCTCTAACACTCTCTAACACTCTTTATCACTCTCTGGCACTCTCTGACAGTCTCTGACACTCTCAGAAACATTCAATCACATTCTATCACTCTCTGACACTCTTTGACACTCTCTATGACTCTATGACACTCTCTGACACTCTCTATTATTCTCTGACACACTCTGACACTCTCTGACACTCTCTGACAATCTCTGACGCTCTCAGACACTCTCTGACACTCTCTATCACTCTCTATTATTCTCTGACACACTCTGACACTCACTGACACTCTCTGACACTCCCTATCACTCTTAACCACTCTCGGACACACACTATCACTCTATATCACTCTCTGACGCTCTCTATCACTCCTTCAAACTCTCTGACACTCTCTGACACTCTCTATCACTCTCTGACACTCCCTATCACTCTTAACCACTCTCTGACACTCACTATCACTCTATATCACTCTCTGACACGCTCTATCACTCTCTATCACTCTCTGACACTCTGTCACTCTCTATCACTCTCTATCACGCTCTGACACTCTCTATCACTCTCTGAATCTCTCTGACGCTCTCTGACACTCAATGACAATCTCTGACACTCCCTATCACTCTCCATCACTCTCTGACACTCTCTGACACTCTCTGACACTCTCAGACACTCTCTATCACTCTCTGACACTCTCTATCACTCTCTGACACTCTCTGACACTCTCAGACACTCTCTGACACTCTCAGACATTCTATATCACTCTCTATCACTCTCTGACACTCTCTGACACTCTCTGACACTCTCTATCACTCTCTGACACTCTCTGACACTCAATGACACTCTCTGACACCCCCTATCACTCATAACCACTCTCTGACACTCACTATCACTCTATATCACTCTGTGACACTCTCTATCACTCTCTGAAACTCTCTGACATTCTCTGACAATCAAGGACAATCTCTGACACTCCCTATCACTCTCTATCACTCTCTGACACTGTCTATCACTCTCTATCACTCTCTGACACTCTCTGATACACTCTGACACTCTCTGACAGTCTCTATCACTCTCTGACACTCTCTATCACTCTCCATCACTCTCTATCACTCTCTATCACTTTCTGACACTCTCTGACACTCTCAATCACTCTCTGAAACTCTCTGAAATTCTCTGACACTCTCTGACACTCTCTGTCACTCAATGACACTCTCAGACACTCACTATCACTCGCTATCACTCTCTGACACTCTCTATCACTCTCTATCAATCTCTGACACTCTCTATCACTCTCTGAAACCCTCTGACTCTCTCTGACACTCAGTGACACTCTCTGAAACTCCCTATCACTCTTAACCACTCTCTGACACTCACTATCCCTCTATATCACTCTCTGACACTCTCTATCACTCTCTGAAACTCAATGAATCTCTCTGACACTCCCTATCACTCTTAACCAATCTCTGACACTCACTATCTCTCTATATCACACTCTGACACGTTCTATCACTCTCTATCACTCTCTGTCACTCTCTGACACTCTCTATAACTCTCTATCACTCTCTATCACTCTCTGACACTCTCTATCACTCTCTGAAACTCTCTGACACTCTCTGACACTCAATGACAATCTCTGACACTCCCTATCACTCTCTATCACTCTCTGACACTCTCTGACACTCTCTATCACTCTCTGACACTCTCTATCACTCTCTGACACTCTCTGACACTCTCAGACACTCTCTATCACTCTCAGACACTCTCTATCACTCTCTGACACTCTCTATCACTCTATCACTCTCTATCACTTTCTGACACTCTCTGACACTCTCAATCACTCTCTGACACTCTCTGACACTCAATGAAACTCTCTGACACTCCCTATCGCTCTCTATCACTCTCTGACACTCTCTGACAATCTGAGACTCTCTCTATCACTCTCTGACACTCTCTATAGCTCTCTATCACTCTCTGACACTCTCTAACACTCTCTAACACTCTTTATCACTCTCTGGCACTCTCTGACAGTCTCTGACACTCTCAGACACATTCAATCACATTCTATCACTCTCTGAGACTCTTTGACACTCTCTATCACTCTATGACACTCTCTGACACTCTCTATCACTCTCTATTATTCTCTGACACACTCTGACACTCTCTGACACTCTCTGACAATCTCTGGCACTCTCAGACACTCTCTGACACTCTCTATCACTCTCTATTATTCTCTGACACACTCGGACACTCACTGACACTCTCTGACACTCCCTATCACTCTTAACCACTCTCTGACACACACTATCACTCTCTATCACTCTCTGACGCTCTCTATCACTCTCTCAAACTCTCTGACACTCTCTGACACTCTCTATCAATCCCTGACACTGTCTATCACTCTCTATCACTCTCTGACACTCTCTGATACACTCTGACACTCTCAGACACTCTCTATCACTCTCTGACACTCTCTATCACTCTCCATCACTCTCTATCACTCTCTATCACTTTCTGACACTCTCTGACACTCTCAATCACTCTCTGAAACTCTCTGAAACTCTCTGACACTCTCTGACACTCTCTGTCACTCAATGACACTCTCAGACACTCACTATCACTCGCTATCACTCTCTGACACTCTCTATCACTCTCTATCAATCTCTGACACTCTCTATCACTCTCTGAAACCCTCTGACTCTCTCTGACACTCACTGACACTCTCTGACACTCCCTATCACTCTTAACCACTCTCTGACACTCACTATCCCTCTATATCACTCTCTGACACTCTCTATCACTCTCTGAAACTCAATGAATCTCTCTGACACTCCCTATCACTCTTAACCAATCTCTGACACTCACTATCTCTCTATATCACACTCTGACACGTTCTATCACTCTCTATCACTCTCTGTCACTCTCTGACACTCTCTATAACTCTCTATCACTCTCTATCACTCTCTGACACTCTCTATCACTCTCTGAAACTCTCTGACACTCTCTGACACTCAATGACAATCTCTGACACTCCCTATCACTCTCTATCACTCTCTGACACTCTCTGACACTCTCTATCACTCTCTGACACTCTCTATCACTCTCTGACACTCTCTGACACTCTCAGACACTCTCTATCACTCTCAGACACTCTCTATCACTCTCTGACACTCCCTATCACTCTCTATCACTCTCTATCACTTTCTGACACTCTCTGACACTCTCAATCACTCTCTGACACTCTCTGACACTCAATGAAACTCTCTGACACTCCCTATCGCTCTCTATCACTCTCTGACACTCTCTGACACTCTGAGACTCTCTCTATCACTCTCTATCACTCTCTGACACTCTCTATCGCTCTCTATCACTCTCTGACACTCTCTAACACTCTCTAACACTCTTTATCACTCTCTGGCACTCTCTGACAGTCTCTGACACTCTCAGACACATTCAATCACATTCTATCACTCTCTGAGACTCTTTGACACTCTCTATCACTCTATGACACTCTCTGACACTCTCTATCACTCTCTATTATTCTCTGACACACTCTGACACTCTCTGACACTCTCTGACAATCTCTGGCACTCTCAGACACTCTCTGACACTCTCTATCACTCTCTATTATTCTCTGACACACTCTGACACTCACTGACACTCTCTGACACTCCCTGTCACTCTTAACCACTCTCTGACACACACTATCACTCTCTATCACTCTCTGACGCTCTCTATCACTCTCTCAAACTCTCTGACACTCTCTGACACTCTCTATCACTCTCTGACACTCCCTATCACTCTTAACCACTCTCTGACACTCACTATCACTCTATATCACTCTCTGACACGCTCTATCACTCTCTATCACTCTCTGACACTCTGTCACTCTCTGTCACTCTCTATCACTCTCTGACACTCTCTATCACTCTCTGAATCTCTCTGACACTCTCTGACACTCAATGACAATCTCTGACACTCCCTATTACTCTACATCACTCTCTGACACTCTCTGACACTCTCTGACACTCTCAGACACTCTCTATCACTCTCTGACACTCTCTATCACTCTCTGACACTCTCTGACACTCTCAGACACTCTCTGACACTCTCAGACACTCTCTATCACTCTCTATCACTCTCTGACACTCTCTATCACTCTCTGACACTCTCTGACACTCTCAGACACTCTCAGACACTCTCTATCACTCTCTATCACTCTCTGACACTCTCTACCACTCTCTATCACTCTCTATCACTTTCTGACACTCTCAATCAGTCTCTGAAACTCTCTGACACTCTCGGACACTCAATGACACTCTCTGACACTCCCTATCACACTCTATCACTCTCTGACACTCTCAGACTCTCTCTATCACTCTCTATCACTCTCTGACACTCTCTATCACTCTCTATCACTCTGACACTCTCTGACACTCTCTGACATTCTCAGACACACTCTAACACTCTTTATCACTCTCTGGCACTCTCTGACAGTCTCTGACACTCTCAGACACATTCAATCACTTTCTATCACTCTCTGACACTCTTTGACACTCTCTATCACTCTATGACACTCTCTGACACTCTCTATCACTCTCTATTATTCTCTGACACACTCTGACACTCTCTAACACTCTCTGACACTCTCAGACGCTCCCTATCACTCTCTGACAATCTCTGACACTCTCAGACACTCTCTGACACTCTCAGACACTCTCCATCACTCTCAGACACTCTCTGAGATTCTCAGACACTCTCTGACACTCTCATACACTCTCTATCAATCTCTATCACTCTCTGACACACTCTGACAGTCTCAGACACTCTCTGACACTCTCAGACACTCTCTATCACTCTCTGACACTCTCTGACACTCTCAGACACACTCTGACACTCTCATACACTCTCATACACTCTCTATCAATCTCTATCACTCTCTGACACTCTCTGACACTCTCTGACACTCCCTATCACTCATAACCACTCTCTGACACTCACTATCACTCTATATCACTCTGTGACACTCTCTATCACTCTCTATCACTCTCTGACACTCTCTGACACTCTCTGACACTCTCAGACACTCTCTATCAGTCTCTATCACTCGCTGTCACTGTCTATCGCTCTCTATCACTCTCTGACACTCTCTGATACACTCTGATACTCTCAGACACTCTCTATCACACTCTGACACTCTCTATCACTCTCTATCACTTTCTATCACTTTCTGACACTCTCTGACACTCTCAATCACTCTCTGAAACTCTCTGAAACTCTCTGACACTCTCTGACACTCTCTGTCACTCAATGCCACACTCTGACACTCCCTATCACTCTCTATCACTCTCTGACACTCTCAGACCCTCACTATCACTCTCTATCACTCTCTGACACTCTCTATCACTCTCTATCAATCTATGAAACTCTCTATCACTCTCTGAAACTCTCTGCCTCTCTCTGACACTCACTGACACTCTCTGACACGCCCTATCACTCTTAACCACTCTCTGACACTCACTATCCCTCTATATCACTCTCTGACACTTTCTATCACTCTCTGAAACTCTCTGAAACTCAATGAATCTCTCTGACACTCCCTATCACTCTTAACCACTCTCTGACACTCACTATCTCTCTATATCACTCTCTGACACGTTCTATCTCTCTCTATCACTCTCTGTCACTCTCTGACACTCGCTATCACTCTCTATCACTCTCTATCACTCTCTGACACTCTCTATCACTCTCTGAAACTCTCTGACACTCTCTGACACTCAATGACAATCTCTGACACTCCCTATCACTCTCTATCACTCTCTGACACTCTCTGATACTCTCTGACACTCTCAGACACTCTCTATCACTCTCTGACACTCTCTATCACTCTCTGACACTCTCTGACACTCTCAGACACTCTCTATCACTCTCAGACACTCTCTATCACTCTCTGACACTCTCTATCACTCTCTATCACTCTATATCACTTTCTGACACTCTCTGACACTCTCAATCACTCTCTGACACTCTCTGACACTCAATGAAACTCTCTGACACTCCCTATCGCTCTCTATCACTCTCTGACACTCTCTGACACTCTGAGACTCTCTCTATCACTCTCTATCACTCTCTGACACTCTCTATCACTCTCTATCACTCTCTGACACTCTCTAACACTCTCGAACACTCTTTATCACTCTCTGGCACTCTCTGACAGTCTCTGACACTCTCAGACACATTCAATCACATTCTATCACTCTATGACACTCTCAGACATTCTCTGACACTCTCTATCACTCTCTATTATTCTCTGACACACTCTGACACTCACTGACACTCTCTGACACTCCCTATCACTCTTAACCACTCTCTGACACACACTATCACTCTATATCACTCTCTGACGCTCTCTATCACTCTTTCAAACTCTCTGACACTCTCTGACACTCTCTATTATTCTCTGACACACTCTGACACACTCTGACACTCTCTGACACTCTCTGACAATCTCTGACACTCTCAGACACTCTCTGACACTCTCTATCACTCTCTATTATTCTCTGACACACTCTGACACTCAATGACACTCTCTGACACTCCCTATCACTCTTAACCACTCTCTGACACACACTATCACTCTATATCACTCTCTGACGCTCTCTATCACTCTTTCAAACTCTCTGACACTCTCTGACACTCTCTATCACTCTCTGACACTCCCTATCACTAGTAACCACTCTCTGACACTGAATATCACTCTATATCACTCTCTGACACGCTCTATCACTCTCTATCACTCTGTGACACTCTCTATAACTCTCTGAATCTCTCTGACGCTCTCTGACACTCAATGACAATCTCTGACACTCCCTATTACTCTCCATCACTCTCTGACACTCTCTGACACTCTCTGACACTCTCAGACACTCTCTATCACTCTCTGACACTCTCTATCACTCTCTGACACTCTCTGACACTCTCTGACACTCTCAAACACTCTCTGACACTCTCAGACATTCTATATCACTCTCTATCACTCTCTTGACACTCTCTATCACTCTCTGACACTCTCTGACACTCAATGACACTCTCTGACACTCCCTATCACTCATAACCACTCTCTGACACTCACTATCACTCTATATCACTCTGTGACACTCTCTATCACTCTCTGAAAATCTTTGACATTATCTGACAATCAATGACAATCTCTGACACTCCCTATCACTCTCTATCACTCTCTGACACTCTCTGACACTCTCAGATACTCTCTATCACTCTCTATCACTCCCTGACACTGTCTATCACTCTCTATCACTCTCTGACACTCTCTGATACACTCTGACACTCTCAGACACTCTCTATCACTCTCTGACACTCTCTGTCACTCTCCATCACTCTCTATCACTCTCTATCACTTTCTGACACTCTCTGACACTCTCAATCACTCTCTGAAACTCTCTGAAACTCTCTGACACTCTCTGACACTCTCTGTCACTCAATGACACTCTCAGACACTCACTATCACTCGCTATCACTCTCTGACACTCTCTATCACTCTCTATCAATCTCTGACACTCTCTATCACTCTCTGAAACTCTCTGACTCTCTCTGACACTCACTGACACTCTCTGACACTCCCTATCACTCTTAACCACTCTCTGACACTCACTATCCCTCTATATCACTCTCTGACACGTTCTATCACTCTCTATCACTCTCTGTCACTCTCTGACACTCTCTATAACTCTCTGACACTCTCTGACACTCAATGACAATCTCTGACACTCCCTATCACTCTCTATCACTCTCTGACACTCTCTGACACTCTCTGACACTCTCTATCACTCTCTGATACTCTCTGACACTCTCTGACAATCTCTATCACTCTCTGACACTCTCTGACACTCTCAGACACTCTCTATCACTCTCAGACACTCTCTATCACTCTCTGAAACTCAATGAATCTCTCTGACACTCCCTATCACTCTTAAGCAATCTCTGACACTCACTATCTCTCTATATCACTCTCTGACACGTTCTATCACTCTCTATCACTCTCTGTCACTCTCTGACACTCTCTATAACTCTCTGACACTCTCTGACACTCAATGACAATCTCTGACACTCCCTATCACTCTCTATCACTCTCTGACACTCTCTGACACTCTCTGCCACTCTCTATCACTCTCTGACACTCTCTGACACTCAATGACAATCTCTGACACTCCCTATCACTCTCTATCACTCTCTGACACTCTCTGACACTCTCTGACACTCTCTATCACTCTCTGACACTCTCTGACACTCTCAGACACTCTCTATCACTCTCTGACACTCTCTATCACTCTCTGACACTCTCTATCACTCTCTATCACTTTCTGACACTCTCTGACACTCTCAATCGTCCTCTGACACTCTCTGACACTCAATGAAACTCTCTGACACTCCCTATCGCTCTCTATCACTCTCTGACACTCTCTGACACTCTGAGACTCTCTATCACTCTCTGACACTCTCTGACACTCTCAGACACTCTCTATCACTCTCAGACACTCTCTATCACTCTCTGACACTCTCTATCACTCTCTATCACTCTCAGACACTCTCTAACACTCTTTATCACTCTCTGGCACTCTCTGACAGTCTCTGACACTCTCAGACACATTAAATCACATTCTATCAGTCTCTGACACTCTTTGACACTCTCTATCACTCTATGACACTCTCTGACACTCTCTATCACTCTCTATTATTCTCTGACACACTCTGACACTCTCTGACACTCTCTGACAATCTCTGACGCTCTCAGACACTCTCTGACACTCTCTATCACTCTCTATTATTCTCTGACACACTCTGACACTCACTGACACTCTCTGACACTCCCTATCACTCTTAACCACTCTCTGACACACACTATCACTCTATATCACTCTCTGACGCTCTCTATCTCTCTCTCAAACTCTCTGACACTCTCTGACACTCTCCATCACTCTCTGACACTCCCTATCACACTTAACCACTCTCTGACACTCACTATCACTCTATATCACTCTCTGACACGCTCTATCACTCTCTATCACTCTCTGACACTCTGTCACTCTCTATCACTCTCTGACACTTTCTATCACTCTCTGAATCTCTCTGACACTCTCTGACACTCAATGACAATCTCTGACACTCCCTATCACTCTCCATCACTCTCTGACACTCTCTGACACTCTCTGACACTCTCAGACACTCTCTATCACTCTCTATCACTCTCTGACACTCTCTATCACTCTCTATCACTCTCTGACACTCTCTAACACTCCCTAACACTCTTTATCACTCTCTGGCACTCTCTGACAGTCTCTGACACTCTCAGACACATTCAATCACATTCTATCACTCTCTGACACTCTTTGACACTCTCTATCACTCTACGACACTCTATGACACTCTCTATCACTCTCTATTATTCTCTGACACACTCTGACACTCTCTGACACTCTCTGACAATCTCTGACACTCTCAGACACTCTCTGACACTCTCTATCACTCTCTGACACTCTCTATCACTCTCTATCACTCTCTATCACTTTCTGACACTCTCTGACACTCTCAATCACTCTCTGACACTCTCTGACACTCAATGAAACTCTCTGACACTCCCTATCGCTCTCTATCACTCTCTGACACTCTCTGACACTCTGAGACTCTCTCTATCACTCTCTATCACTCTCTGACACTCTCTATCACTCTCTATCACTCTCTGACACTCTCTAACACTCTCTAACACTCTCTATCACTCTCTATCACTCTCTGACACTCTCTAACACTCTCTAACACTCTTTATCACTCTCTGACACTCTCAATCACTCTCTGACACTCTCTGACACTCAATGAAACTCTCTGACACTCCCTATCGCTCTCTATCACTCTCTGACACTCTCTGACACTCTGAGACTCTCTCTATCACTCTCTATCACTCTCTGACACTCTCTATCACTCTCTATCACTCTCTGACACTCTCTAACACTCTCTGACACTCTCTATCACTCTCTATCACTCTCTGACACTCTCTAACACTCTCTAACACTCTTTATCACTCTCTGACACTCTCTATCACTCTCGATCACTCTTTGACACTCTCTGACACTCTCTGACACTCTCAGATACTCTCTATCGCTCTCTATCACTCCCTGACACTGTCTATCACTCTCTATCACTCTCTGACACTCTCTGATACACTCTGACACTCTCAGACACTCTCTATCACTCTCTGACACTCTCTATTTCTGAGCATCTGGAAAGACACTGCTTGATTCGGGACAGTCAGCACGGTTTTGTGAGGGGTAGGTCTTGCCTCACAAGCCTGATTGAATTCTTTGAGCAGGTGACCAAGCAAGTGGATGAGGGTAAACCAGTGGATGTGGTGTACATGGATTTTAGTAAGGCATTTGATAAGGTCCCCCATGGTAGACTTATGGAGAAAGTCAGGAGGCATGGGATAGTGGGGAATGTGGCCAGTTGGATTAAGAATTGGCTAACTGATAGAAGGCAGAGAGTGGTCTTAGATGGTAAATACTCAGCCTGGAGCCCAGTTACCAGTGGCGTGCCGCAGGGATCAGTTCTGGGTCCTCTCCTGTTTGTGATTTTTATTAACGACTTGGATGAGGAAGTCGAAGGGTGGGTCAGTAAATTTGCAGATGATACAAAGGTTGGTGGAGTTGTGGATACCGAGGAGGGCTATTGTCGTCTGCAAAGGGACTTGGATAGGTTGCAGTGCTGGGCTGAAAAGTGGCAGATGGAGTTTAACCCTGAAAAGTGTGAGGTCGTCCATTTTGGAAGGACAAACATGAATGCAAAATACTGGGTTAACGGTAGGGTTCTTGGGCATGTGGAGGAGCAGAGAGACCTTGGGGTCTATGTGCATAGATCATTGAAAGTTGCAACTCAAGTGGATAGGGCTGTGAAGAAGGCATATGGGGTGTTAGCGTTCATTAGCAGAGGGATTGAATTTAAGAGCCGTGAGGTGATGATGCAGCTGTACAGGACCTTGGTAAGGCCTCATTTGGAGTACTGTGTGCAGTTCTGGTCGCCTCATTTTAGGAAGGATGTGGAAGCCTTGGAGAGGGTGCAGAGGAGATTTACCAGGATGTTGCCTGGAATGGAGAATAAGTCTTACGAGGAAAGGCTGAACATTCTAGGCCTCTTCTCATTAGAAAGGAGAAGGATGAGGGGTGACATGATAGAGGTTTATAAGATGATCAGGGGAATAGATAGGGTAGACAGTCAGAAACCTTTTCCCCGGGTGGAGCAAAGCGTTACAAGGGGTCATAAATTTAAGGTGAAGGGTGGGAGATATAAGGGGGATGTCAGGGGAAGGTTATTTACCCAGAGAGTGGTCGAGGCATGGAATGCCTTGCCCGGGGAAGTTGTTGAGTCAGAAACTTTAGGGACTTTCAAAAGGCTTTTGGATAGGTATATGGATAAAGGAGAATGATGGGGTATAGATTAAATTGTCCTTGACAGAGGACAAAGGATCGGCACAACATTGTGGGCCGAAGGGCCTGTTCTGTGCTGTATGTTCTATGTTCTATGTTCTATGTTCTATGTTCTATCACTCTCCATCACTCTCTATCACTCCCTATCACTTTCTGACACTCTCTGACACTCTCAATCACTCTCTGAAACTCTCTGAAACTCTCTGACACTCTCTGACACTCTCTGTCACTCAATGACACTCTCAGACACTCACTATCACTCGCTATCACTCTCTGACACTCTCTATCACTCTCTATCAATCTCTGACACTCTCTATCACTCTCTGAAACTCTCTGACTCTCTCAGACACTCACTGACACTCTCTGACACTCCCTATCACTCTTAACCACTCTCTGACACTCACTATCCCTCTATATCACTCTCTGACACTCTCTATCACTCTCTGAAACTCAATGAATCTCTCTGACACTCCCTATCACTCTTAACCAATCTCTGACACTCCCTATCTCTCTATATCACTCTCTGACACGTTCTATCACTCTCTATCACTCTCTGTCACTCTCTGACACTCTCTATAACTCTCTATCACTCTCTATCACTCTCTGACACGCTCTATCACTCTCTGAAACTCTCTGACACTCTCTGACACTCAATGACACTCTCTGACACTCCCTATCACTCTCTATCACTCTCTGACACTCTCTGACACTCTCTATCACTCTCTGACACTCTCTATCACTCTCTATCACTCTCTGACACTCTCAGACACTCTCGATCACTCTCAGACACTCTCTATCACTCTCTGACACTCTCTATCACTCTCTATCACTTTCTGACACTCTCTGACACTCTCAATCGTCCTCTGACACTCTCTGACACTCAATGAAACTCTCTGACACTCCCTATCGCTCTCTATCACTCTCTGACACTCTCTGACACTCTGAGACTCTCTCTATCACTCTCTGTCACTCTCTGACACTCTCTATCACTCTCTATCACTCTCAGACACTCTCTAACACTCTCTAACACTCTTTATCACTCTCTGGCACTCTCTGACAGTCTCTGACACTCTCAGACACATTAAATCACATTCTATCACTCTCTGACACTCTTTGACACTCTCTATCACTCTATGACACTCTCTGACACTCTCTATCACTCTCTATTATTCTCTGACACACTCTGACACTCTCTGACAATCTCTGACACTCTCAGACACTCTCTGACACTCTCTATCACTCTCTATTATTCTCTGACACACTCTGACACTCACTGACACTCTCTGACACTCCCTATCACTCTTAACCACTCTCTGACACACACTATCACTCTATATCACTCTCTGACGCTCCCTATCTCTCTCTCAAACTCTCTGACACTCTCTGACACTCTCTATCACTCTCTGACACTCCCTATCACTCTTAACCACTCTCTGACACTCACTATCACTCTATATCACTCTCTGACACGCTCTATCACTCTCTATCACTCTCTGACACTCTGTCACTCTCTATCACTCTCTATCACTCTCTGACACTCTCTTTCACTCTTTGAATCTCTCTGACACTCTCTGACACTCAATGACAATCTCTGACACTCCCTATCACTCTCCATCACTCTCTGACACTCTCTGACACTCTCTGACACTCTCAGACACTCTCTATCACTCTCTATCACTCTCTGACACTCTCTATCGCTCTCTATCACTCTCTGACACTCTCTAACACTCTCTAACACTCTTTATCACTCTCTGGCACTCTCTGACAGTCTCTGACACTCTCAGACACATTCAATCACATTATATCACTCTCTGACACTCTTTGACACTCTCTATCACTCTATGACACTCTCTGACACTCTCTATCAATCTCTATTATTCTCTGACACACTCTGACACTCTCTGACACTCTCTGACAATCTCTGACACTCTCAGACACTCTCTGACACTCTATATCACTCTCTATTATTCTCTGACACTCTCTGACACTCCCTATCACTCTTAACCACTCTCTGATACTCACTATCACTCTATATCACTCTCTGACACGCTATATCACTCTCTATCACTCTCTGACACTCTGTCACTCTCTATCACTCTCTATCACTCTCTGACACTCTCTATCACTCTCTGAATCTCTTTGACACTCTCTGACACTCAATGACAATCTCTGACACTCCCTATCACTCTCCATCACTCTCTGACACTCTCTGACACTCTCAGACACTCTCTATCACTCTCTGACACTCTCTATCACTCTCTGACACTCTCTGACACTCTCAGACACTCTCTGACACTCTCAGACACTCTCTATCACTCTCTATCACTCTCTGACACTCTCTATCACTCTCTGACACTCTCTGTCACTCTCAGACACTCTCTATCACTCTCTATCACTCTCTGACACTCTCTACCACTCTCTATCACTCTCTATCACTTTCTGACACTCTCTGACACTCTCAATCAGTCTCTGAAACTCTCTGACACTCTCGGACACTCAATGACACTCTCTGACGCTCCCCATCACTCTCTATCACTCTCTGACACTCTCAGACTCTCTCTATCACTCTCTATCACTCTCTGACACTCTCTATCACTCTCTATCACTCTGACACTCTCTGACACTCTCTGACATTCTCAGACACACTCTTACACTCTTTATCTCTCTCTGGCACTCTCTGACAGTCTCTGACACTCTCAGACACATTCAATCACTTTCTATCACTCTCTGACACTTTTTGACACTCTCTATCACTCTATGACACTCTCTGACACTCTCTATCACTCTCTATTATTCTCTGACACACTCTGACACTCTCTGACACTCTCTGACACTCTCAGACGCTCCCTATCACTCTCTGACAATCTCTGACACTCTCAGACACTCTCTGACTCTCTCAGACACTCTCCATCACTCTCAGACACTCTCTGAGACTCTCAGACACTCTCTGACACTCTCATACACTCTCTATCAATCTCTATCACTCTCTGACACACTCTGACACACTCTGACAGTCTCAGACACTCTCTGACACTCTCAGACACTCTCTATCACTCTCTGACACTCTCTGACACTCTCTGACACTCTCAGACACTCTCTGACACTCTCATACACTCTCTATCAATCTCTATCACTCTCTGACACTCTCTGACACTCTCTGACACTCCCTATCACTCCTAACCAATCTCTGACACTCACTATCACTCTATATCACTCTCTATCAATCTCTATCACTCTCTATCACTCTCTACCACTATCTGACACTCTCTGACACTCTCTATCACACTCTATCACTCTCTGACACTCTTTATCACTCTCTGAAACTCTCTGACACTCTCTGACACTCAATGACACTCAATGACACTCTCTGACACTCCCTATCACTCATAACCACTCTCTGACACTCACTATCACTCTATATCACTCTGTGATACTCTCTATCACTCTCTGAAACTCTCTGACACTCTCTGACAATCAATGACAATCTCTGACACTCTCTATCACTCTCTATCACTCTCTGACACTCTCTGACACTCTCTGACACTCTCAGACACTCTCTATCACTCTCTATCACTCTCTGACACTGTCTATCACTCTCTATCACTCTCTGACACTCTCTGATACACTCTGATACTCTCAGACACTCTCTATCACTCTCTATCACTCTCAGACCCTCACTATCACTCTCTATCACTCTCTGACACTCTCTATTACTCTCTATCAATCTATGACACTCTCTATCACTCTCTGAAACTCTCTGCCTCTCTCTGACACTCACTGACACTCTCTGACACGCCCTATCACTCTTAACCACTCTCTGACACTCACTATCCCTCTATATCACTCTCTGACAATCTCTATCACTCTCTGAAACTCTCTGAAACTCTCTGACACTCAATGACACTCTCTGACACCCCCTATCACTCTTAACCACTCTCTGACACTCACTATCTCTCTATATCACTCTCTGACACGTTCTATCACTCTCTATCACTCTCTGACACTCTCTATCACTCTCTATCACTCTCTGACACTCTCTATCACTCTCTGAAACTCTCTGACACTCAATGACAATCTCTGACACTCCCTATCACTCTCTATCACTCTCTGACACTCTCTGACACTCTCAGACACTCTCGATCACTCTCTGACACTCTCTATCACTCTCTGACACTCTCTGACACTCTCAGACCCTCTCTATCACTCTCTGACACTCTCTGACACTCTCAATCACTCTCTGACACTCTCTGACACTCTCTGACACTCTCAATCACTCTCTGACACTCTCTGACACTCAATGACACTCTCTGACACTCCCTATCACTCTCTATCACTCTCTGACACTCTCTGACACTTTCTGACTCTCTGAGACTCACTCTATCTCTCTCTGTCACTCTCTGACACTCTCTATCACTCTCTATCGCTCTCCGACACTCTCTGACACTCTCAGACACTCTCTGACACTCTTTATCACTCTCTGGCACTCTCTGACTGTCTCTGACACTCTCAGAAACATTCAATCACATTCTATCACTCTCTGACACTCTTTGACACTCTCTATCACTCTATGACACTCTCTGACACTCTCTATCACTCTCTATTATTCTCTGACACACTCTGACACTCTCTGACACTCTCTGACAATCTCTGACACTCTCAGACACTCTCTGACACTCTCTATCACTCTCTATTATTCTCTGACACTCTCTGACACTCACTGACACTCTCTGACACTCCCTATCACTCTTAACCACTCTCTGACACACACTATCACTCTATATCACTCTCTGACGCTCTCCATCACTCTCTCAAACTCTCTGACACTCTCTGACACTCTCTATCACTCTCTGACACTCCCTATCACTCTTAACCACTCTCTGACACTCACTATCACTCTATATCACTCTATGACACCCTCTGACACTCTCTATCACTCTCTATTATTCTCTGACACACTCTGACACTCTCTGACAATCTCTGACACTCTCAGACACTCTCTGACACTCTCTATCACTCTCTATTATTCTCTGGCACACTCTGACACTCACTGACACTCTCTGACGCTCCCTATCACTCTTAACCACTCACTGACACACACTATCACTCTATATCACTCTCTGACGCTCTCTATCTCTCTCTCAAACTCTCTGACACTCTCTGACACTCTCTATCACTCTCTGACACTCTCTGACACTCTCAGACACTCTCTATCACTCTCTGACACTCTCTGACACTCTCAATCACTCTCTGACACTCTCTGACACTCTCAATCAC